>NW_021230132.1:0-2668 GCF_002162155.2 Triticum dicoccoides | reverse complement strand
AAAAAAAACACTTGGACCAACTTAGGTGGCAAAAGAGACGTGGGTCGCACATGTCAATGAGTCAATGTTGCTCTTCAACCCATCTCTCTTCCTTTGGAGAAATACATCGAGCAGCTTGTAAGCGCCGGCCGCGAGCACAAGAGGCGAGCACCAATAGCACAAAGCAACAGTAACACACAGACCATCCCAACCCCCACCCCGACCTCTGGCTCCTCTCCCATCGCTATCTTCGGCGGCGCCATCGGGTTACGGCAGACGGACACCCCCGACCAGCCCTGACCAACATCTCTCTCAAGCGAGTGTTGTGGCCCTTGTCGTCACAAGTGCGAATCCGACTGTGGCCACCTTGCCTTTGACATCCCCAGTTCTCCCTAGTCCGGATCGATGCCAGGACTGGTGGCCGCAACCAGCTCACCATTGCGTGCGCCCGGTCTCGTGTGCAGTGGCGGCTGCTGGCGTGCCTGTGTGGGTGCGTGCCACAGCCAAGGGCGGATGCAGGCGTGCGTGCCACGGCCAGGGACAACTGCTAGCATGCAAAAAATACACTATGTGCTTTATTTGAAAAAGATAGTTAAGGCAGACAAGTTACACGTACCATACTATTTTATCTTGAGTTCATGCCTTTCGTTAACTTGAGCCTCGTGTTTGTGTGAAAAGCATCAGATCAATTATAAAGGTTTACCAGAAGTACAAAACATCTCAAATATAATAAAAATTACACCAGGATTGCAAAACCACAGAACAACCACTATTGCCACGGGAATGAGCCGCCCATGCACAGTGATCGTCGATCCACTACTAGAGTCGGCTTGACGTTATCGACGACAGCCTGGAAATCTTCGTGCAAGTGCCACTTTTCGTGCACGTGCCACTAAGAACCAACACTCTGGAGCTGTAGTCTTCTTTGTTGAAATCTTGTGTAGATCTGAAGCATGTAACACCAAATCTCGCCATATGACAAGAAACCCTAACTTCACCGTTCAAAGGAAACGACAGGAATCTACATCGGAGCTCCGTCAACTACGTCGAATTGGACGAACTTGATGAGGATCGAAGCCCTGAAGACAAACTCGAACAAGAAGTGTCATCATCCGCCGAGCGCCGCACCAGTGAGGACTAAAAAACCCTAACCTAAACTATTAACCGAAACAGAGGCGCCGAGATTCCCCTCCCCGCCACCAGCTGCCGGAGCAGCAGTAAGAGGGGAGACGAAACAAATTTGTTAACTAGAGCTTCATTTGCCATATAATAGTGTATTACTGTCATTTTTATATTTGTAGTACTCCCTTTGTTCACTATTCTAATATGTTCTTGCTTTTCTATAAATTGGATGTGTGTAGACACATTTTAGTGTGTTAGTTCACTCGTTACAGTCCATAAGTAGTCTATGTAAAATATCCAAAACATCTTATAATAGTGTATGGAGGGAGTATACGGTTTGCTAAAGCACATCTAGATATGCTCTAAGTATTGCACAGCAAAGTTCTATGTCATTCACTTTACGCGGAGATTTGGGTTGGTATTTTCTTATTTCTTTTTTTATTTTTGATTAAGTCAATTAGATGTGCAATACTTAAAGCACATTTAGATGTACCATTGACAGGCCCGTTTCAAATCGCCATGCTTCAAAACAATGTTGCATCTTTCATACAGAACGTTGAGCTGACGTTATCATATGCATGACTGGAGAAGACATATCAAGGTTGTCTCCCGTTCCTGTCCATGTGCCCGTAGCACGTAATCTTTATTCCCTCGTTATAATATTATTCCCACCTCTAGGATTCAATATGCCATGCCATTCTAATTATCCATGTGTACTATTCCTAAGTTGATATAGTCCTGGAAACGAAATAGACCCTCAGAGGTTGAGCCGGGTTCACACCATGGTGGTGGGTAAATCGGGCATAAAAACCGAAGACCGAAGATCCAACCTGTAAAGACCGAACTTGAAAACACCGAATAAAAATTGGTCCCAAAATTGAAAGACCGAATTTACTTTGGTCAAATCGCTCATCGTATATGGCAGACCGAATAGTCCATATAGTCCAAATTGGGCCTAAGCTTAACTAGGCCAAGATAGCACCTGGCTTGGTGTCGTGGACGACCGCGTTCCTCAATTCAATTATCTCCCAACCAGATGAACCACATGCAATGGTAGCCGCCCCAAGGTTCGAGCCTCCGACGACCGCCCCGCGTGCGCCTCGCCGTCTGGTGTCATTGCTGGTACCTCCAACTGTCGGTGGTGCGTCACGCCTCAATCCTCCTTCGCTTTGTCACACCTCTATAGACAACCCCCTTACTCCATCTCCTGATGTCTGGTGCCCTCTACTGCCTGGTGCTTCGCCTCATGTTCCCAAGACAGTTCACCACCTTCCATCCTCCTCCAAGGACCGTGGTCCCCTACGGTCCTCCGACGGCCTTGCCTCCCCATTTCTCCAACTTCCCATCATGTGCAATGAGTGGTTTTCACTTTTAGTGAGTTTTGTTAAAATTCACTAAATTTCAATAATTTTATCCGGTAATGAAACATTACCTTTCGGCCAAAATGTTTACGCAATTTCAGTAGTACACACGAATTCAATTATTTTACATAAAATCAAATATTTTTCGACCATTTAGCCAAAACGCAAACCAACATCACTGTAATTCAGTGAATTTTGGTGATTTA
>NW_021230131.1:51495-52689 GCF_002162155.2 Triticum dicoccoides | reverse complement strand
TGAAATGGTTTTGCGCACACGAGTCCACTACTCACCACTTCAATACACTACCGAGGATCCGCCTCCGTCTTCCTACGGAAGAGCCATCCTCGGCACTCACACTTATCTTGAGGCTTTTAACAGTTTCCATTTACTTGTCTATGAACTGTATAGGCAACCAAGTAGTCCTTTACCGCGGACGCGGCTATTCGAATAGATTATGATAACCCTGCAGGGGTGTACTTCTTCATACATGTTTCCACCACTTAGCGTCTGCACACGACATGTGCTCGGCAGACTTCAAGCGAAAGCCGACGTGGGTGTAGACCACGACCTACCTAAACACTTAAGCCTCTAGTCCAGGTTTATCGCCTATTCAGGTTCCATCCGCAGGGAGTCCGGCCGGGGTTTCCCATACGGCCCCGAACGATGTGAACAGGGTTCCCGAGATACCTAACGGGTATTCGGTACACCGTGCCACGTACCTACCGCATCACAGCCCACCCCTGCGATCAGCGCTGTCCACGGCCTCCAGTAGGCTACAAACACCAGAAACTACTTGCAACTCCTGGACAGAGAGCTAGGGTGAATAAGAAGTCGAGCGGGGTCATATTTCAGGGCCCAATGCATGGTAGTAGCTGTACCTTAAATCACGCATACAGATCTCAGTGCTTAAGGTCGGCTTCAATGAAACAACCCACCATGTACTCCTACATGGCCTCTCATCGATACCTTTACCAAATCGTGTTCACCACACCACTTTCATTACCGACATAAACATTTCACTCTAGCCCATCACCCAGATGAACCAGACCTGACACGACTCTAAGCATAGCAGGCATAGCAAGGTAGGAACAACACATACATATGGCTCAAACAACTCCTACACATGCTAGTGGGTTTCATCTAGTTACTGTGGCAATGACAGGTCATGCAGAGGAAATGGGTTCAACTACCGTAGCACACAGCAGTTTGAAACGCGTTGTCTTAATGCAGTAAAAGAGAGCAGGAGCGAGAACATGGGATTGTATCGATATGATCAAATGGTTGGTTTCTTGCCTGATGGTTCGATGCACTGATACGGTTCTTCGTTAGGGTAATCACGGTACTCCTCGGAGGCAGAACCTGTCGCAAAGGACACCGATACACAACCATCACCAAACAATGTGCAACAATATGATGCATGCATGAAACATGGCAATATGAGTGTGTTGG
>NW_021230131.1:0-50681 GCF_002162155.2 Triticum dicoccoides | reverse complement strand
GATCTCGCGGAGCTTGTGGACCATAGGGGCTAGGATGAGGCCTTGGACCAACAGACGGTGGCCTGCGGGGACCGCGAGGTGGGGTGATGCCTCCTACATCACGCCAAACCATCACGTCTGGCAGAGCAGATCTCACAGGATAGAGATCGCGCATATCTGAGAATCCAGCTTGCACCGCCGGTGCGAACCGAGTCAAAGTGGCCCAGTGGTCAGCACGGGTATTGAAGAGCTCTAACCTCAAGGCCCGATTTTCACGGTCCTTATCCTCGAGCATCTCAGCAGTGGTGCGAGTCCGTGAATCCTCCTGAGTGGGGTCAGCATAGATAGCCTGGAGATACCCTTGTGCTCCCGGAAGTGATCCTGGCATATACCGGAAATCAGAGTCCCGAAATATACCAGATCTGACTCGCATAATGGTCATCATAGAGTAGGCGGCGTCCTGCACAGCCATCTTAATGGTAACCCCGAGTCCATAGGAGCAGTGAAGAGGCTCGGTGGATCCAGGATAAGATGGAAATATCCTGACAGTGCAGAGATACTGGCTTTGATTAAAGTCTCGGAATTGCTCTTCGACCGTGTACTCAGGATACCAGCGGTATCCAGCCTCAGTCATTACCCTGACCAACTTGGCAGTATGGCCGGGTACATCTAGGCATCGAGTCAGGCGAACCACTTGATTGAGGTCGTGAGTGGCCATCTGAAAGCACAATCATAATGCAAAGGCATTAGAATTTCTAGCGAAATTTTGGCAGCATAACAGCTGTAAATGCTCAAGAAGGATTTTGAGACATTTGACAAAGGATTTCATACACACTCATCATCATCATATCAAAGTTCTGAATCCATTCTAACAACATAATGTGGTAGTAGAACTGAACTAGGCTTGTATCCATCAAACTTATAAGGTACTACTGATTAGTAACACGTGATCCTGATAGAGAGAACAGATCCTAATTCCTTATCCCCCGGTAGAAGAATGGACTGACTCAGATCAGAATGTCATAAGATAAAGGAGTAAAAGAGCCTTACGTTCCAACCCACAAACAATTCCCCTACATATAACTAAAGAATTTCTAGACTCAACATCGACCAGTTTGGCTTGGAGAACCTACAGGCAGTCCGGCTCTGATGCCAACGCTGTCAGGACCCCGACTCGATGTCACATCGATCTAGCCGGTAACACCTCATATCACCTTGCGGCCTCATGCACGGTATCCCCACGGGTGTCGCCTTACCTTTGCCCGGGACCGTTTGCGCATTTTGGCTCACGTATATGATAGTGTCGCTAGCATCCATATGATAAAGAGCCCGGGCTGACATGACTAGTCGTAAACCCAAAGTGGCACAGACTTACAGGGACAGGCATCCATGACCCAGCTTCGAACGTGTCGGTCATCAGCAAATGGGTCCGGGCTGTAGCACTGGGCTAGCAGGACTCCGGTAAACCGGGCTGTAGCGGGCTAGCAGGACTCCGGTACTCAAAGCGTGACATTTCCCCGAAGGGACAGACACAGGAACGAAGAAGGACACATGCCGGCCAGCCTAAGTGTTCCAGAGCAGTAGCAAGCTACCATGGCTCAGCGGTAACACTAGGAGACATTTCCCGGTAAGAGAGGCTACTAAAGATAAACAACTAGATAGTCAGATCCCACACATACCAAGCATTTCAATCATACACACAATATGCTCGATATGTGCAAATACAACGAAGCATCACAACATGACTCTACGACACAAGTACTTTATTTAAGGCTCAGGGAGCCATACATAACATACACAAAGGTACGGGTCTCACGACCCAACATTCAAGTCATACAGTCATACAAACCAGCAGCGGAAGTACATTGTCTGAGTACAGACAACTAGTAAAATAAAAGAGGCTTGGAAAGCCTAGCTATACTACATGGTCCTTCACAAGCTCAGGGTCACCACCTGGGCCTTTAGCCTACTCGTTGATGTCAATGTCTACATAGAACCCATCAGAAGGGGTTGCAGCGTCTTCTGTAAAAATGTAAATTATAGCAACATGAGTACAAGGGTACTCAGCAAGACTTACATCAGATCCTACATACATGCATATTATCAAGAAGGGTTGGTGGAGTTATTGCAGCAAGCCAGCTTTGACTCTTGGCTAGACTATCCTACGATACTTCAACTTGAAATGGTTTTGCGCACACGAGTCCACTACTCACCAATTCAATACACTACCGAGGATCCGCCTCCGTCTTCCTACGGAAGAGCCATCCTCGGCACTCACACTTATCTTGAGGCTTTTAGTAGTTTCCATTTACTTGTCTATGAACTGTATAGGCAACCAAGTAGTCCTTTACCGCGGACGCGGCTATTCGAATAGATCATGTTAACCCTGCAGGGGTGTACTTCTTCATACACGCTCTCACCACTTACCGTCGTTTACACGACATGTACTCGGCAACCTTCAAGCGGAAGCCCAACGTGGGTGTCGGCCACGACCTACCTAACCACCTAAGCCTCCAGTCTAGGTTTATCGCCTATCCAGGTTCCATCCGCAGGGAGTCCGGCCGAGGTTTCCCATACGGCCCCGAACGATGTGAACAGGGTTCCCGAGATACCTAACGGGTATTCGGTACACCGTGCCACGTACCTACCGCATCACAGCCCACCCCTACGGTCAACGCTGTCCACGGCCTCCAGTAGGCTACAAACACCAGAAACTACTTGCAACTCCTGGACGGAGAACTAGGGTGAATAAGAAGCCGAGAGGGTCCATTGGTTTCGGGCCCAATGCATGGTAGTAGCTGATTCTTAAATCACACATACAGATCTCAGTGCTTAAGGTCGGCTTCAATGAAACAACCCACCATGTACTCCTACATGGCCTCTCATCGATACCTTTACCAAATCGTGTTCACCACACCACTCTCATTACCGACATAAACATTTCACTCTAGCCCATCACCCAGATGAACCAGACCCGACACGACTCTAAGCATAGCAGGCATAGCAAGGTAGGAACAACACATACATATGGCTCAATCAACTCCTACACATGCTAGTGGGTTTCATCTAGTTACTGTGGCAATGACAGGTCATGCAGAGGAAATGGGTTCAACTACCGTAGCACACAGCAGTTTGAAACGCGTTGTCTTAATGCAGTAAAAGAGAGCAGGAGCGAGAACATGGGATTGTATCAATATGATCAAATGGTTGGTTGCTTGCCTGATGGTTCGATGCACTGATACGGTTCTTCGTTAGGGTAATCACGGTACTCCTCGGAGGCAGAACCTGTCGCAAAGGACACCGATACACAACCATCACCAAACAATGTGCAACAATATGATGCATGCATGAAACATGGCAATATGAGTGTGTTGGACTAATGCAACTAAAACCAGAAGGGTTTGAGCAAATTTGAATCAAGGATTCAAATTTCAAATTCAAATATGGCCTTTTAAAGTGCTTTTCCTTGTTCTGCTTAAAACATCAATTTAACTTGTTTGATCATGCATGAAAATAGTACAGATGGATAGATTGGATTTTTCTGATCATTTTTCATATATAATTTGTCCAATTTGGAGTTACAGAATAAAAGTTATGAATTTTTGAAGTTTAAATAATATTCTGGAATTTCCTGATTTAATTTAAATCCAGAATATAATTATTGCGCCAGCATGACGTCAGCATGACGTCAGTGGTCAACTGCGGCTGGCTGGGGTCAAACCTGACGTGTGGGGGCCACACGTCAGTGACAGGGGGGGTTTAACAGGTTTAAATTAATCCTAATTAGGGATTAGTGGCGCTGGGGCCCACTGGTCAGTGTCAGGGGGTTAACTAACAGTGGTTAGCGCTAATCCTAATTAGCTACAGGGCTGGGCCCACCTGTCAGGGACTCAGGGGGGGTCCTGCCGTGGTCAAAGTGGGTCAAACCCACCGGCGACATGACGCCGGCGAGGCCCGAGACGGCGGCGCGATGCGGAATCGCGCTACAGGGCACGGGCGAGGCCGTGCTTGGGCTCGTTGGAGAGCTCTTGCTCCCGCGCGTCGAACGGTGGTGGTGGCCGAGCCTGAGGTGGCCGGAGTCGACGGCGGCGAGCTCGGCTGCGGCCGCCGGGGTTCGGTCGTGCACGGAAACGGGGTTGGAGCTCGAAGGCGAGCGAAGCGAGGCGCTAGGGATGCTCTATGGAGCCTTACGAACTCGTTGGACTCGCCGGGGTGACCAAATGGTCACCGGAGCTGCGTCGACGGCGAGCTCGGCGACGGCGGAGGTTCGGCCGTGGTGGGGAGGAGGCTACGGTGAGGGAACGAGGGGGAGAAGAGGGGGAAACGGTGGCGTAGCTCACCGCGGTTGCAGTGGGCGTCGAAGCGGGCTCGGGGACGCGCTGGAGACGGCGAATTCGACGGCGATGATGGTCGGAGCCCGAAGAGGGGAACGGCGACGTGGCGGCGATGCAGGGCTTCCGGAGGCCCGTGGAGCGGTGGGGAGGAAGAGGGGGTTGTGGCGGAGCTTCTGAGCTAGTCGGGGGAGCGAGGGGTGGCCGGAGACGGCTGCTAAGGCGAACGGCGGCGACGGTGGTGTTCGGCCGTGTGAGAGAGAGAGCGAGGGAGAGGAGGGGAGAGCCGAGGGAGAGTGAGAGAGAGCAGGGGGGAGGCGTGGCGTCGTCCAGGGCATCGAGGCGAGGAGGGGAGGGCAGGCAGGCAGGGAGAGAGGTGGCGTGGCGCGGTGGCGGGCGCGCGCGCCGGCCACACTCCCCTCCCTCTGTCGGGACGAAGACGACAGAGGAGGGAGGCGGGCTGGGCCGCCTGCTGGCTGGGCCGGCCAGCTGGATGGGCTGCACAGGGAGGAGCCCAGGTAAGCTTCTCCCTTTTATTTTTTTTCTGTTTTCTAATTTCTGACATTTGTTTTGATTTAAATAATATATTAAATCATTTATTTAACTTATGCCAATTTTTGCAGGGGCTAGATATATTATTCCAGAGCTCCTTTAGAAATGGCATAATATTTGGACCATATTTCATATATATAGAAATATATTTCCAATGCAAATATTTATGCATTAATTCCAAATGCCCAAAATAAATGTCCATGAGCCACTAAAAATATTGGTTTGATTTTTATCTCTGTCCAATATTTTCAGAGAGCAACATGAGCATTTTCTTGGACCTTCTTGGAGAAATTTTTATTTGGGTTATTTTCAAAATGATTCGGAGGGTTTCACAAATCCCCATTTCAAGTTAAATGGAATTTTAAACATGATGCACACACTCTAATGCATGACTAGCTAGGGTGTGACAACTCACCCCCACTCAAAAGAATCTCGTCCCGAGATTTGGGTTCCTCCAGAAAGAAGGCGGGGTACTCGAGTCGAAGACGATCCTCCCTTTCCCAAGTTGCTTCATCCTCAGAATGGTGCGACCATTGTACTTTGAGGAACTTGATGTTCTGGCGTCGAGTGGTACGCTCGGTCTGATCGAGGATACGAATGGGGTACTCTCGATATGTAAGATTATCCTGGAGATCAAGCGTTTCGTGGTCCACTTCACGGATAGGATCCGAGAAGCAACGCCTGAGTTGAGAAACGTGGAAGACATCGTGGACCCTGGAGAGGTGCGGAGGTAGTTCCAACTGGTAGGCAACTTCCCCTCGTTTGGAGAGAATGCGAAAAGGTCCAATGTAACGAGGAGCCAATTTGCCTTTGATACCGAAACGATGGGTTCCCTTCAGAGGGGTGACCCGAAGATAAGCCTTCTCGTCAACCTCGAAAGTCATAGCCTTATGTTTTCGGTCATATTGACTCTTTTGACGAGATTGAGCTGTTTTCAACTTTTCACGAACGATACGAACTTGTTCTTCTGCTTCCTGAATCATGTCCGGGCCAAAGAATTGTCTTTCCCCGGTCTCTGACCAGTTAAGGGGTGTTCGACACCGTCATCCATAGAGAACTTCAAAAGGAGCTTTACCCAAGCTAGATTGATAGCTGTTGTTGTAAGCGAATTCGGCAAATGGAAGGCACTTCTCCCAGTCCATCCCGAATGAGATAACAGAGGCTCGAAGCATGTCTTCTAGAATCTGGTTAACGCGTTCCACTTGACCACTTGACTGAGGGTGGAAGGCAGTGCTGAAGGAGAGACGGGTTCCCATAGCATTTTGGAAACTTTCCCAAAATCGAGAGGTGAAGAGACTTCCTCGATCCGAGTTAATTTCCAAAGGAACACCATGGAGAGACACTATTCGGGAGATGTATAAGTCTGCCAGCTGACTAGCGGTTATACTCTCACGAACAGGTAAGAAATGGGCTACTTTGGAAAGACGATCGACAACGACAAAGATAGTATTATTCCCTCTCTTGGTCCTGGGAAAACCGGTAATGAAATCCATACCAATTTTATCCCATTTCCATTCAGGAATAGCTAAGGGTTGAAGGGTGCCAGCAGGCCGTTGATGCTCTGCTTTAACACGATGACAGACGTCGCAATTTGCAATATACTGAGCAATTTCTCTCTTCATCCTAGTCCACCAGAACCTCTGGCGTAGGTCCTGATACATCTTAGTACTACCGGGATGAATGGTGAGAGGAGATTCATGAGCCTCCTTAAGGATCAACTGCCGTAGATGCTGGTTCTTGGGAACCACTAGGCGGTTCTCAAAATACACAACACCATGATCATTTGTGGAGAAACAACTAGCACCTCCGCTAGCAATGTTCTCCTTGATCTTAGCTATTCCCTTATCTCGCTTCTGGGCAGCAATGATTTGATCCGTAAGAGTAGGTTTCGCCACCAAGGTGGAAAGAAATCCTTGAGGAACAATGTGAAGGTTAAGCTTCCGAAATTCCTCATGGAGAAGCGGTTGACTTTGTTGTAACAGCAGATTGTTACAATAAGATTTACGACTTAGCGCATCAGCCATGACGTTGGCTTTCCCTGGGGTGTAGGTTATCCCTAAGTCGAAGTCTGTGATCAACTCAACCCAACGTCTTTGCCTGAGATTCAGATCCGGTTGGGTGAAAATGTACTTCAGACTTTGGTGATCAGTGAATATTTCGCAACGGTTACCGAGGAGGTAATGCCGCCAGGTCTTAAGTGCATAGACTACGGCTGCAAGCTCTAGATCATGAGTAGGATAATTCTCCTCATGTGGGTGCAATTGCCGTGAAGCGTAGGCAATTACGTGTCGATCTTGCATGAGGATGCAACCTAGTCCTTGTCGCGAGGCGTCGCAGTAGATAACAAAGTCCTTAGAGAAGTCTGGCGGTACCAGTACGGGAGCAGAAGTCAGGCGTTTTTTCAGTTCCTGAAAGCTGTGCTCACATTGTGGAGTCTACTCGAACTTCTTATCTTTCTTGAGGAGTTCGGTTAGAGGTTTAGCAACCTTGGAGAAGTTCTCGACAAAGCGACGTTCGGACACACCATTTTGTTGTGTTGTTCCGGGTGGCGTGAGTTGCGAAACTATTCCGCATTTTTCAAATGTAAACCTAACTCGTAACTCAAATATTCTCCTCCACGATCAGATCGTAGAAATTTTATTTTCTTGTTATGATGATTTTCCACTTCACTCTAAAATTCTTTGAACTTCAAATGTTTCAGACTTGTGTTTCATCAAGTAGATATACCCATATCTGCTCAAATCATCTGTGAAGGTGAGAAAATAACAATACCCGCTGCGAGCCTCAATATTCATTGGACCACATACATCAGTATGTATGATTTCCAACAAATCAGTTGCTCGCTCCATAGTTCCGGAGAACGACGTTTTAGTCATCTTGCCCATGAGGCACGGTTCGCAAGTACCAAGTGATTCATAATCAAGTGATTCCAAAAGTCCACCAGTATGGAGTTTCTTCATGCGCTTTACACCGATATGACCTAAACGGCAGTGCCACAAATAAGTTACACTATCATTATCAACTTTGCATCTTTTGGCTTCAACATTATGAATATGTGTATCACTACTATCGAGATTTAATAAAAATAGACCACTCTTCAAGGGTGCATGACCATAAAAGATATTACTCATATAAATAGAACAACCATTATTCTCTGATTTAAATGAATAACCGTCTCACATCAAACAAGATCCAGATATAATGTTCATGCTCAACGCTGGCACCAAATAACAATTATTTAGGTCTAATACTAATCCCGATGGTAGATGTAGAGGTAGCGTGCCGACCGCGGTCACATCGACTTTGGAACCATTTCCCACGCGCATCGTCACCTCGTCCTTAGCCAATCTTCGCTTAATCCGTAGTCCCTGTTTCGAGTTGCAAATATTAGCAACAGAACCAGTATCAAATACTCAGGTGCTACTGCGAGCATTAGTAAGGTACACATCAATAACATGTATATCACATATACCTTTGTTCACTTTGCCATCCTTCTTATCCGCCAAATACTTTGGGAAGTTCCGCTTCCAGTGTCTAGTCTGTTTGCAGTAGAAGCACTCAGTCTCAGGCTTAGGTCCAGACTTGGGTTTCTTCTCCTGAGCAGCAACTTGTTTGTTGTTCTTCTTGAAGTTCCCCTTCTTCTTCCCTTTGCCCCTTTTCTTGAAACTGGTGATCTTGTTAACCATCAACACTTGATGATCCTTCTTGATTTCTACCTCCGCGGCTTTTAGCATTGCGAAGAGCTCGGGAATAGTCTTGTCCATCCCTTGCATATTATAGTTCATCACGAAGCTCTTGTAGCTTGGTGGCAGTGATTGAAGAATTTTGTCAATGACACTGTTATCAGGAAGATTAACTCCCAGTTGAATCAAGTGATTATTATACCCAGACATTTTGAGTATGTGTTCACTGACAGAACTATTCTCCTCCATCTTACAGCTATAGAACTTATTGGAGACTTCATATCTCTCAATCCGGGCATTTGCTTGAAATATTAACTTCAACTCCTGAAACATCTCATATGCTCCATGACGTTCAAAACGTTGTTGAAGACCCGGTTCCAAGCCGTAAAGCATGGCACACTGAACTATCGAGTAGTCATCAGCTTTGCTCTGCCAGACTTTCTTAACGTTGTCAGTTGCATCAGCAGCAGGCCTGGCACCCAGCGGTGCTTCCAGGACGTAATTCTTCTGTGCAGCAATGAGGATAATCCTCAGGTTACGGACCCAGTCCGTGTAATTGCTTCCATCATCTTTCAACTTAGCTTTCTCAAGGAACGCATTAAAATTCAACGGAACAACAGCACGAGCCATCTATCTACAACAAACATAGATAAGCAAAATACTATCAAGTACTAAGTTCATGATAAATTTAAGTTCAATTAATCATATTACTTAAGAACTCCCACTTAGATAGACATCTCTCTAGTCATCTAAGTGATCACGTGATCCAAATCAACTAAACCATGTCCGATCATCACGTGAGATTGAGTAGTTTCAATGGTGAACATCTCTATGTTGATCATATCTACTATATGATTCACGTTTGACCTTTCGGTCTTCGTGTTCCGAGGCCATATCTGTATATGCTAGGCTCGTCAAGTTTAACCTGAGTATTCCGTGTGTGCAACTGTTTTGCACCCGTTGTATTTGAATGTAGAGCCTATCTCACCCGATCATCACATGGTGTCTCAGCACGAAGAACTTTCGCAACGGTGCATACTCAGGGAGAACACTTCTTGATAATTTAGTGAGAGATCATCTTAAAATGCTACCGTCAATCAAGGCAAGATAAGATGCATAAAGGATAAACATCACATGCAATCAATATAAGTGATATGATATGGCCATCATCATCTTGTGCTTGTGATCTCCATCTCAGAAGCACCGTCGTGATCACCATCGTCACCGGTGTGACACCTTGATCTCCATCGTAGCATCGTTGTCGTTGCCATCTATTGCTTCTACGACTATCGCTACCGCTTAGTGATAAAGTAAAGCAATTACAGGGCATTTGCATTTCATACAATAAAGCGACAACCATATGGCTCCTGCCAGTTGCCGATAACTTCGGTTACAAAAGATGATCATCTCATAAAATAAAATAGAACATCACGTCTTGACCATATCACATCACAACATGCCCTACAAAAACAAGTTAGACGTCCTCTACTTTGTTGTTGCAAATTTTATGTGGCTGCTACGGGCTGAGCAAGAACCGTTCTTACCTACGCATCAAAACCAAAACGATAGTTTGTCAAGTTAGTGATGTTTTAACCTTCGCAAGGACCGGGCATAGCCACACTCGGTTCAACTAAAGTTGGAGAAACAGACACCCGCTAGTCACCTGTGTGCAAAGCACGGCGGTAAAACCAGTCTCGCGTAAGCGTACGTGGAATGTCGGTCCGGGCCGCTTCATCCAACAATACCGCTGAACCAAAGTATGACATGCTGGTAAGCAGTATGACTTGTATCGCCCACAACTCACTTCTGTTCTACTCATGCATATAACATCAACGCATAAAACCTAGGCTCTGATACCACTGTTGGGGAACATAGTAATTTCAAAAAAATTCCTACACACACGCAAGATCATGGTGATGCATAGCAACGAGAGGGGCGAGTGTTGTCCCTGTACCCTCGTAGATCGTAAGCGCAAGCGTTATGACAACGCGGTTGATGTAGTCGTATGTCTTCACGATCCGACCGATCCAAGTACCGAACGTACGGCACCTCCGAGTTTAGCACATGTTCAGCTCGATGACGATCCCCGGACTCCGATCCAGCAGGGTGTCGGGGATGAGTTCCGTCAGCACGATGGCCTGGTGACGATGATGATGTTCTACCGACGCAGGGCTTCGCCTAAGCACCGCTACGATATGACCGAGGTGGAATATGGTGGAGGGGGGCACCGCACACGGCTAAGGAACAATCACGATGATCAACTTGTGTATCTAGAGGTGCCCCCCTGCCCCCGTATATAAAGGAGGGAGGGGGGGTGCGGCCGGCCCCCTAGGGGTGCGCCTGGAGGAGTCCTACTCCCACCGGGAGTAGGACTCCCTCCTCTTGCCTTGGTGGAGAAGGAAAGGGGGGAGGGGAAAGAGGAAAGGGGGGCGCCGCCCCCTCCCCCTTCTTGTCCTATTCGGACTAGGGGGGAGGGGCACGCGGCCTGCCCTGGACGGCCCTCCTCTTCTCCCTCATGGCCCATGTTGGCCCATTAACCCCCCCCGGGGGGGGGGGGGTTCCGGTAACCCCCCGGTACTCCGGTAAAATCCCGATTTCACCCGGAACATTTCCGATAGCCATATATAGGCTTCCAATATATCAATCTTTATGTCTCGACCATTTCAAGACTCCTCGTCATGTCCGTGATCACATCCGGGACTCCGAACAACCTTCGGTACATCAAAACTTATAAACTCATAATAAAACTGTCATCATAACGTTAAGCGTGCGGACCCTACGGGTTCTAGAACTATGTAGACATGACCTAGAACTGTTCCCGGTCAATAACCAATAGCGGAACCTGGATGCTTATATTGGCTCCTACATATTCTACGAAGATCTTTATTGGTCAAACCGCATAACAACATACGTTGTTCCCTTTTGTCATCGGTATGTTACTTGCCCGAGATGCGATCATTGGTATCCAATACCTAGTTCAATCTAGTTACCGGCAAGTCTCATTACTCGTTACGTAATGCATCATTTCGTAACTAACTCATTAGCTACATTGCTTGCAAGGCTTATAGTGATGTGCATTACCGAGAGGGCCCAGAGATACCTCTCCGACAATCGGAGTGACAAAACCTAATATCGAAATATGCCAACTCAACATGTACCTTTGGAGACACCTGTAGAGCTCCCTTATAATCACCCAGTTATGTTGTGACGTTTGGTAGCACACAAAGTGTTCCTCCGGTAAACGGGAGTTGCATAATCTCATAGTTGTAGGAACTTTGTATAAGTCATGAAGAAAGCAATAGCAACATACTAAACGATCAAGTGCTAGGCTAATGGAATGGGTCAAGTCAATCACATCATTCTCCTAATGATGTGATCTCGTTAATCAAATGACAACACATGTTTATGGTTAGGAAACATAACCATCTTTGTTTAATGAGCTAGTCAAGTAGAGGCATACTAGTGACATTATGTTTGTCTATGTATTCACACATGTATCATGTTTCCAGGTAATACAATTCGAGCATGAATAATAAACATTTATCATGAAATGAGGAAATAAATAATAACTTTATTATTGCCTCTAGGGCATATTTCCTTCAAGCTTCCTATATGAACTCTCGTGCGTTGGCCCGCGTGTTGAAATCTTCAGTCATCAACCAGTTCCATGTGTATATTTTGTGAAGCTCAACGACCATTGCAGCTGTGACGACATGGACCCATCGGCCTTCCCACTTAGCAAGATATTCCAACGTGTGAAACCCGCTGTCGGTGTCAAAACCGGCGGATCTCGGGTAGGGGGTCCCGAACTGTGCGTCTAGGCGGATGGTAACAGGAGACAAGGGACACAATGTTTTACCCAGGTTCGGGCCCTCTTGATGGAGGTAAAACCCTACGTCCTGCTTGATTGATATTGATGATGTGGGTATTACAAGAGTAGATCTACCACGAGATCAAGGAGGCTAAACCCTAAAAGCTAGCCTATGGTATGATTGTTGTAATTGTTGTTGTCCTACGGACTAAAGCCATCCGGTTTATATAGACACCGGAGAGGGCTAGGGTTACATAGAGTCAGTTACAATGGTAGGAGATCTACATATCCATATCGCCAAGCTTGCCCTCCACGCCAAGGAAAGTCCCATCCGGACACGGGACGAAGTCTTCAATCTTGTATCTTCATAGTCTTGGAGTCCGGCCGATGATGATAGTTCGGCTATCCGGAGACCCCCTAGTCCAGGACTCCCTCAGTAGCCCCTGAACCAGGCTTCAATGACGACGAGTCCGGCGCGCATATTTCTTCGGCATTGCAAGGCGGGTTCCTTCTCCGAATAGTTTGTAGAAGATCGTGAACACTAGGATAGTGTCCGGCTCTGTAAAATAAGTTCCACATACCACCGTAGAGAGAATAATATTTACACAAGTTCAATCTACTGACGCATTTGGTGGCGTGACGTCACACCACTACCAAGCTTTTACCTGAATCGTTTTTATTACCACCTCAGTGCGTTTAGCAAAGCGGTTTCCTTGGCACGTCTTGTCGAAGCAGAGATCGTGTCCCCCTTATTCCGGGATTCTCATCAATACGGACGTGGGTAACCCCACCGCGCCCGTTGCCACGCCTCCTCCATCGAAGGCGAGTTCCAAACAGTTACGGGGACGGCTCTTGGTATTCTCCCTCTTTATAATGAGACCAAGGCTCGTTTTCTCTCTTCAATCCTCAATCGAATCCGCCCCTTTCCCCGAGCTCCAACACTCAGGGCTCTAGATTCGAGTGCTTCGGAACTTCGACAATGTCTGGCTCGACTTGCAGGGCCGATGGATGCCCTCCTCCGTCACGGAGGAGGACGTGCTGAAGCTGAGAGAAGCCAGGTACTTAACCTACGAGATTTCGCATAGGCTGCCTGCCCAAGGGCAAGTCATCCCTACTCCCGAGCCTGGCGAGAGCATCATGTTTGTATCTCACCTCCGTCGGGGTTTAGGCTTCCCGATGGATCCCTTCGTGAGGGGGCTCATGTTTTACTACGGGTTGGAATTCCACGATTTGGCCCCGGAGTCCATCATCCACATCTCATCATTCATTGCCGTCTGCGAAGCCTTCCTCCGCACTACCCCTCACTTTGGTTTGTGGCTCAAAACCTTCAACGTGGAGCCGAAGATGATCGGGGGGCGTCAGGCAGAGTGCGGCGGGGCGGTTATAAGCAAGAGGGCCGATGCTCCATGGCCCGAAGGCTCTTTCCAAGAGGAACTCAGTTTGTGGCAACAGGAGTGGTTCTATATTACCGCTCCCAGGGGCAGCAGGCAGAGGCCGCCGCCCATCTTTCGCTCGGGACCTCCACATCGGCTGATGTCATGGGTCAACAAAGGGCTTAACTGGGGGTCGTCAAAGGACGTACCCCTATTGCAGGGCCGGATTCGAGACCTCCAAGAGAGGGAGATCAATCTGGTCGTAGTGATGCAGGTTATGCTGGTTCGGCGTCTTCTGCCCTGCAAACGCCGCCCCCTCCGCCTGTGGGAATTCAATCCAGAGGGGCCACGAGCTCTCCAACACTTCATGGGTACAACACCCGTGGAGATGTACAAATTGTTCTTCAGATCACAAGAAGTGTGTCCGGAATTGACCGAGGATGCCGGCCTAAGCTGCAATCGCCTGGATGCTTGGGTAAGTAGCCCTGTGTCCGGACATACCATTTGTCTGCATATTCTTGGACTTGCCTTCTAACCAGTCGTCCTTTGAACAGGAGTGGATAGCGCAAGCAAAACTGATACGGTGTCCGGGCCTCCTCCCGGAGACCGCGCCAGATTCGGTGCTGGTCAAGATGCTGGAGGTTGCACGTCCAGAGGAGGGCGAAGGGGAAAACAGAGAAACTACCGCCTCTATTAAGGAGGCTTTTGAGAAAGGGGGGATCGAGAATCCCTCCTTCCAGGGGGGAGAAGAGGACCGCTTCCGAAGATCCGGAGGCTAAGGCCTCAAAGCGGGGGAAGAAATTTACACCCGAGGGTCCTACACCAGGGGGAACCCTGGCTGCACTATCTCCCCTAAGGAATCAGCCCTCCAGCGAGCCGTAAGTAGAAAATGGGAGTTTTGTAATAAGAGACATCCCTATTTTTGCTTCTGAGGATAACCGAAGTTTTCATCTTGTAGTTCGGATCTCCGTCCTTCTCAGCAGAGCTCGTCTTCGGGGGACCTTTGTCCGGAGATGATGGAGAGCAAGATGCTGGGCGGGCGACCCTGAAGTATCATCGCGGAGGGTCTCCCCAAGTCCGGCGGGACCGGAGAGTTTGGCACCAACTGGTGTACGGCCGGGGGAGCTGAAGGATTTGCTCGAGAGGGCGCCTATCTCAGAAGGTCACCGTACATTGATGAGTACGGTGATTGAAAGAATTTCATCCGCCGAGGGCGGGTTGCATGATGCCGTCAGAAGTTTGCTGGCGGGGTTTGAGGTACGTAAAAATGACGTACCCTTTGACAGTTTTTACACATAAAGTGTGCCCTGTGTAGATAGTAGCCCCTGAGACTCGGTATGTTGTCGAAAGCGACAGCGTGCCGAGGATCATAATCTCAGGTATTAATTCTCGCCTTTCCTATGCAGGTGGCTGATAGTCCGGTGGCCAGCCGGACTGATGGAGTTGCCGAACTAAAGCGGCAACTCGACGTTGCGGATGCGGACATTGCGCTGGTCAATAAACGACTTGACGAGTCACAAGGTAGGTTGCTTCTCCATGGTCACCTGGTAAGGGAGCTGATGCCCACTCCTTACAACATGTATGCTTGATGCAGATGGCGCCGCTGCTATGGAAGACCTTCGGGAGGAGCTTGCTCAGGCCAAGGAACAGGCCAGAAAGAGTGACGCGGCTTCCTTGAAGGCAGCGGAGGAGCTAAAAGCCGAGAAGGCTGCTCACTGCCGAAGCAGGGAGGAAATGGCCGTAATGGCCGTGAAATTAAAAGATGCTACCGACCGCAATGAGGTTCTTGAGAGAGAACGCCAAGCGGAGCAAGAGGGCCTGAAGAAGGCCACCGCCGAAGCCAAGGATGCCCGTTCTGCAATGCGAGCTATAAAGGAGGAACTGCGTCAGGCCGGAGATGTTGTGGCTGGAAAGCCCTTTCTGTTGCGTAGGAAGTTCACGGATCCGAAGTATGCTCAGTTGGGCCAGCTGTGGAGTGCGGAGAATCCTTATCTGGATTTGGCAGCGAGTGCGGCGGACGCGGTTCGGCACTTCCGAAATCAGAAGGATCATGAAATGGAAGAGCTGTTTTGGTCTCAATTCCAAAGTCCGGAGCGTCCACTGCCGTTGACCGATCAGTTAGCTGAGTGGGATGAGCTGAATAGATTGACCGGACTAGCCATGACGGATGTGGTCGCTCATCTGTGGCCGGAAAGGCCCAAGCCGAAGAGCTATTTTGGTTTATTGCAGCAATTCCTTGGGGCGGTACCGCATATCAAGGCGATGAAACGGTCGGCCTGCATAGAGGGTGCACGGATGGCTCTTGCCCGTGTTAAGACATACTGGGCGGAGATGAATGCCACCGACGTTGCATCCCGGGATTCGGACGAGAGCCGATTACCCACCGAGCACTATTTTGAGGAAGTCCTGCAGGGCGCTCGTGTAATAGAGTCGCAGTGCTCGAAAAATGTCATGTTCAAATGACGTGCATGATTTGTGAGATCATATGTATAATGCATCGACTTTTTATACTTGTGCGTTCAAGTATTGAAATATCCCCTGTGCGGCCGTTTATGTACATATATTTGTAACCTGAAAGATGGCAGTCTTTGGCTTCAGCCCCCACGCGCATAGTGCGGGGGTGTTTGCAAAAAGGTGCATTTTCACACTTGATCCAACGTCTTGGTCCTTTGAAGGAGGTGATAGCATAGCAAACTAGGCAACCGGACTATAATGCTTTATCACTTTCACTTAGCCATAGGAGCTCGATGGTGGGGCTACGATATAGCCCCTGGGGGCACCGCGATCTCTGAACTCGGGGCGCGTGTGTGCCTGACCGGTAAGCGGCCCTTTGTCAAAGCGGAGGAATTCTAAACATTCTGATAGTCAATCGAGTGGTTGACCAGTCTCTCGCTGTATCATGACAGTCAGTTTTCGGCTTTCTCTACTGAGGTGCTCGCCCGGCCGAACCGGGGCACAATCGCAGTAGTTCTCTTGGTGTCGTGTTAGCCGACGATGCGGAACGTAAGGCAGCAAAACACAGGAGCCGGGCAAACCCAACATTTGACCAAAGACATGATTCGGAGCTGATGCATATAAGGCCTAACTCGAGACGCCGAACACTCCCTAAGGTATTCGGACTTTATGATAATGGGCAGAACAATGCCCTAAGCCCCTATTGTCCAGGTGCAAGCGGGAACTTTTGACGCGGCCGATGCCAAAAAGCCAACCTCCTCCTCAGTTATTGTGGGGAACCGGGGGAAGAGTATCAACAAGAGACAGTAAGAAAGGTTTACGCAGGGCCTTAATCTGAAAAGAATCCTTGCAACGGGTCCCTGCTGCACGTCTGCGCATGTGTCTCCGTTGTGCTGTATCCTGGATGGGTGTAGCACGTGGTTCATCTGTAAAAGAGAAGAACTTAGTTTGAAAAAATATCATGCAAAAAGTGTGTTTAAAATAGAGTACAATTTTGAGAGATGGATAAAACTGAGTTTTATTGGTTCTCATTGTTTATACGTGCAGCCCCTTGTATGCGGCTAGGAAGCCCCTTGTTTATCTAAGCCGGACTCGTCTAACCGTGCCCGTGGTCCAAATGACCTATTTTTTTAGGGGCTTTGATCAAAAAGGTTGATGTGTGGCTGTTAAGGCAGTCTCACGTTTTTCGTGGCCAAGGGATGCTTGGAGTTTCCTTTTGATAAGATTATGCCTCGTGGACCGGGCGTTTTGAGCGTAAGATACGCGTAATGCGGTTTTGCGTTAAAGCGGGCGAAAGCTTCGCGTCCCAGTAGTGCTTGATGGCCACTTTTGAATGGGGCGATATGGAAGGTTAGCTTTTCGCGACGGAAGTTGTCGGGTGAACCAAACACAACTTTTGGTAGTACAGAGCCTGTACACTTGGCATATGGGCCTGGCGTTACTTCCTTGAAGGAAGTGTTGCTGTGGCGTATTTTGGTAGGGTCTATCCCCATTCTGCGGATGGTATCCTGATATAACAGGTTTATATCGCTTCCGCACAATTTATCACATGAAGTGAGTTCACTGTTTTGACCTCTAGTGGGAAAGTCTTCTGTACTCCGGTCTGCTGCTTGTGGGATTCATCACCGTCTCTGCTTGGTGTGTCGAGCCCCTTGTGTTCGGCGTTGAGTCGGCCGGACTGCTTGAAGACCCAACAATCTCGGTGGGTGTGGTTTGCAGGTTTCCCGGGGGTACTGTGGATTTGACATGTCCGATCCAAAATTTTGTTTAGGTTGGATAGCTCGTCACTGTTGCCCTTAGGAGGCAGTGTTTTGTTGTTCGGCCGAGAGCTTTTGAATCCGGCGATGACCGCCGTGTTCTTTGGGTCATTTTCTTTATTCCGGCGCTGATCTTTTCTGCGTCGTGATTTCCCATTTCCATCTCTGACCTCGGATGTACTTGGGTCGCTGGTGCTGCATCTTGCCAGCCAGCTATCTTCTCCCGCACAAAAGCGGGTCATGAGGCTCGTTAGCGCGGCCATTGTTCTTGGCTTTTCCTGGCCGAGGTGTCTGGCGAGCCATTCGTCTCGGACATTATGTTTAAAAGCTGCTAAGGCTTCGGCGTCCGGACAATCGACTATTTGGTTCTTTTTAGTGGGGAACCTGTTCCAGAATTTGCGCGCTAACTCTCCGGGCTGTTGAGTTATGTGACTTAAATCGTCTGCATCCAGAGGGCGGACATAAGTCCCCTGAAAATTTACTCTAAACGCGTCCTCGAGCTCTTCCCAACTTCCAATGGTATTTTCTGGGAGGCTTTTAAGCCAATGCCGAGCTGGCCCTTTGAGCTTGAGGGGTAGATATTTTATGGCGTGGAGATCGTCTCCTCTAGCCATATGTATGTGTAGGATGTAATCCTCAATCCAGACTCCAGGGTCTGTGGTTCCGTCGTATGCTTCTATATTTACGGGCTTGAATCCCGCTGGAAATTCGTGATCCAGCACCTCACCGGTGAAACATAGTGGGTGTGCGGCGCCCTTGTATTTGGGTGTGCCGTTACCTGCGAGCACTCGGCGTGTTGTGTTGCTTCCTAGGGCCCTCTTTTTTGGCCCGTAAATGGACCTGACCGGGCCATCCTTTTGGCGAGCATCCTTATGTGCGTCATGTGCTGGCTTGTGTGCGGCGCCGCTTGCCGCTCTTGGCCTGTCATCTGGTCGTCTATCCGGCCAGGCGGCCTCTTTGTTTTTTGATTGTGGTGTCTCTACGGCCTCCTCGTCGAATTCGGGTAGCAGCTTGCGCTTCAGGTAGCTTTTTGCTTGGTAACTATTGCCGTATTTGTCTGCGGTTTTGAGTACTTTGCTCCACCTCATTCTGAGTACGTCTTCCGCTGTATTGAGCTTCCGTTTCTGCTTCTTCAAACTTCTTGCAGTGGCGATGAGCCTTTTGTGAAGGTTCTTATGCTCCGGTGATGTGTTTGGCGTGAGATCGTCTGGACTGTTGTTTTCGCCGAGGATGGGTTGATTGTCTGATTCATCTTGTTCGGATGGTTGCTTTGTTGCATTTTCGTCGTCCACTAGTTTGCCCTGCTCTACGGCTGGGTCATTATGGGCGCTGTTGTTATCGAGGCGGGACTTCGGGCGGCGCTTGCATCGCCGTTTTGGTTGTTTTTTGGGGGAATTGCCCTTCGCCGCGTCCCGTGGTTCCTCGTTATCGCTTCCTTTTGGTGTGTCCACCATGTATATGTCATGAGTTGAGGTGGCTTTCCAGTGCTCAGTAGGTGCTGGTTCTTGGTCGTCTCCGGTGTCGTCGTCCATACCATCGATGTCTTCGGAGGCGTTGTCTATCATGTCGGTTAGATCGTCGACAGTGGCTACAAAGTGGGTGGTGGGTGGGCTTTGAATTTCTTCGTCGTCTGCATCCCAACCGTCCTGACCGCAGTCCGGCCAGGGCTCTCCTGATAACGAGAGATATTTTAGCAAACTCAGAATGTCGCCAAAAGGTGAGTGTTGAAAGATGTCCGCGGCCGCGAACTCCATGATCGGCGCCCAATCGCATTCGATTGGAGGAGGCGCAAGAGGTTCGGAGTCCGGCAAGGAGTCCGGCACCATGGAGTCACGAGCTTCAGAAGGGACAAAGTCAGTATTCGGCTCCATCGCCGCGGAGGTTGCAGCCCCTGAGGTAGTGTCTAACCACCCGTCCTCGATCTGCGCATCTGGCTCCGAATCGAGGGTCGAAGCGGGTTCTTGTGCGGCCTCCAGGGCACTGTCCGGCAGCAGAGCTAAATCATGCCCATCGTGACAGTGCGGCGCGCTTGGCTGTGGCTCGAATCCGTCGAAGATCAAGTCTCTACGGATGTCAGCCGTGAAGTTAAGACTTCCAAATCTGACCTGACGGCCAGGGGCGTAGCTTTCGATCTGCTCCAGATGGCCAACCGAATTGGCCCGCAGTGCAAAGCCGCCGAATACGAAGATCTGTCCGGGGAGAAAAGTCTCACACTGGACCGCGTTGTTGTTGATGATCGAAGGAGCCATCGAGCCTACCAACGACGACACAGAGGAACTCTCAATGAAAGCACCAATGTCGGTGTCAAAACCGGCGGATCTCGGGTAGGGGGTCCCGAACTGTGCGTCTAGGCGGATGGTAACAGGAGACAAGGGACAGGATGTTTTACCCAGGTTCGGGGCCTCTTGATGGAGGTAAAACCCTACGTCCTGCTTGATTGATATTGATGATGTGGGTATTACAAGAGTAGATCTACCACGAGATCAATGAGGCTAAACCCTAGAAGCTAGCCTATGGTATGATTGTTGTAATTGTTGGTGTCCTACGGACTAAAGCCATCCGGTTTATATAGACACCGGAGAGGGCTAGGGTTACATAGAGTCGGTTACAATGGTAGGAGATCTACATATCCGTATCGCCAAGCTTGCCCTCCGCGCCAAGGAAAGTCCCATCCGGACACGGGACGAAGTCTTCAATCTTGTATCTTCATAGTCTTGGAGTCCGGCCGATGATGATAGTTCGGCTATCCGGACACCCCCTAGTCCAGGACTCCCTCACCCGCAGTCATGCCTATAAAAGAAAAAGAATCAAGTCAACTCGATAGAACAGAAAAAATCATAAACTTTGATGCACAGGAGACGAAAGGTTTAGGATTTGTGTGGAGTACACATGAAAAAAGATAGTAATTACCAGTTTCCTTCCTGCGTAGTCGCGACATACTCGATTGGAAAATGATTGATCTGGACCCTTGAGTTTTCGTAGTGACGGGTCCATGTCTCTTTGAGGTTGTTGATGAAGAATTCAGCATGTGTAGTAAGGTATGCATCAGCTACTGAACGCATTGAATCGAGCACCTCAAATCGTTGGTTCTTCAGGTCAAGGCAAATCACATAGTGGTAACCACACTTGTCATGTGGGTCATGTGGTGCAAGTTCCTGGAACATGGGAAACAATACCTGCAAGTAAAATAACAGGAAAAGAAAAATCAGATTTCACATCAAAAACAACAATGATGTAGTTGGAAAAATGATATGTAAAGATATTGTCGGATACAGTAAGAGGTACATGAATGGCAAAGCAGCAAGTGACCAAAGGATACACCCACAGAGAATGTTTATTTTCCATGTATAATTAAAAGAAGTTGCCACCCATGTATGAACAAAGTTGCCCAGAATTTTAATTCAAGTTGCCACATAAGTTACATAAAAAAACAGACAAACTTAGTTTACATGGCAGCTGTTGCCACGTGAAACATCTGTCAAAAAAACAGTATGTAGCTCAAAGTGTGAAGCATGGCTACTAACAAAACATATCATGGGAAAAAAGATGTGCAAACAAGAAGGAACACTCACGCATTTCTCCAATGTGAGCTTGAAATCACCATGCGTGGCAAAATGCTTCCTCGGGATTTTATGGTGGAAGTCACCATCCCATATTTTGCAGGTCACACTATACTGCATGATCGTTTTGTCGGACAAGTATCCATATGCCTGTTGATGAACTCAATCTCACGCGCAACTACATTCTTCGACATTTTGCCAAGTGGCCTCACAGACTCGGCCAGATCACCCAGGTCAACGTACGTCGCATCACATTGTATGACTTTGGTTCTGTCCAAACATGAGCAATATGAAAATGATATAACATGAAAGAAGCATGGCTGAAAATAGCAAGAGGAAAAAAATAAGAGAAAAGCAAGTGACGGGTTATGTGGTGTGGACGTTACGCTTTCAGCTCCTTCATGTGCTTGCTGCTTGACCTCGCGTTTCCAAAACGCTTGACAATATCATACAGCTGGTTCTGCTCCTTTGTGGCCTTGACTTCGGGCTCATATTCATCCGCGGGGTTGCGTGAACTACCCTATGCTGCCTCACAGATCCAGGGGTGGCACTTCTAATGGTATCCTCGGATACCGACTCAGCAAGCACATTAGGACTTGATTGCCCCTGACCCCGTGAGGACCTCCTATTCAATGCTTCATCCTCAATCCTACGGTAAGCGGCATCAAGTGACACCGAAATCTCCTCAGGGGTGGCTGCAAGGATCGAAAATAGTGGTTTAGGATACTTGGAAACAAACAAGTTATTGTGAAAAAAGGATGCAGAATATGAAATGTAGGTGCAAAAATAGTGAGTTGCCATGTGGAGACAACTCCAATTGCCTTGTGTAGTGCACTTCAGTTGCCATGTGGCAACAACCACAGTTGCCATGTGGCAACAACCACAGATGCCAAGCGCATTGAAATGAAGTCGCCATGTTGCAACAACTCCAGTTGCCATGTGCTTGGCGAAAGGACTTGCAACATGGCAACAAACTGTAGGTGCCATGTTGCAGCAACTCCAGCCGCCATGTGCATCAGATCAGATTTGCCATCACCAGTGTCAAACCAAAAAAAGCTTGTGACAAACGTCAGACTAAAAAATGTAGAAACCAAAATGATAAACACGCAAAAAAAATTTCCTTACACTATCGGCTCTGCAAACTTCACAGCCTTCCTGCCATCAGCCATTGGTTGCGCCATTATTGGGGCCATGCCTGCCAGGAAAGCAAAGGCAACTGGCATAGGATCTTGCGCCACTGGTTCATCTTGACTATGATCAATGCCAAGGCTACAACTCGGTGGGGTGAAGTCCATTGCGTGCCTCTCCTCCCTACCAGCCGGATTGCGAACAAGTTGTCCGGCAAAATCTAGGGGTGACAGATTAACAAACATTTCTGCCTCATCTGTTGCAGTATCATCAGGCTTATTAGTAGGGCGGGGCGCACTACCAGCGATATCATCCACAGCTTTCTTGTCAATATTCTTGTTTGGGCTGTACGGGACACCAATGTTGGCTGGGAGCTTAGAAGTGCGCAGATTTAAGCTGGGGTTCTCCACGGTGGTGAGAGACGCAGTCTGCTCACCTCCGTCAGTCATGCCCGGCTTGCTGCGTGCATCGGTCGTACTCCGGACTTCCATCTTCTTCGTAACATTGCTTTTGGCAGGTGGTGGAAACAGTGTGGAAGCAGGCACATAACCAGAGTCATTTCTGCTGCTCCTAGCTACATCTGGTGCATTTCTACTTATGTCTGCAGGTTGCTTGCGAGGGCTACGACGCCTAGGTGGAAGACCAGCTCGCGCAACGGTCACCGTAGCAGCCTCTAGGCCACCAGAAGCTGGAGCTGTTGTGCCATGAGTCTCACCTGTGGATGGCATCTCATTCTGAATTGTTGTCGCAGCCCCTTCTTTTGTGGACGCATAAGTACCAACAGCCACGCGCTTGGAATCCGTATCAGATGAGCGGGAATCTTCCTTGCCTAGTTTGATGCCGGGAGCATCCACTTCAACACTTGCTGATCGGGTGGCATGGGTCACAGCAGCATCCCTCATTGCCAGCAGAGGGGGCAATATCTCAGCAGTCCTGGCAAATACTGACTCATCACTCCCAGATGTACGGATGCCTGTTGTTGTAGCCTACACATCTGCAACCGGCGGAGATGGTCGGCCGCTTGCATCAGAGCTAATGGGAACAGTGGACAGTGTAGCAGCAGTTTTCTTGACTGGCGCCTCATGAGCATCTGAGTTGACACTTGTCGATAACTTTGAATGAATGCGTTCGAGTGGATCTCTACGGTTCTGCTTGGTCACATGTGTAGTAGTCTTCTTCACCCTCCAAGAAAAGCACATGAAGAGTATGAAAATTTGAACAAAAAAGTTGCCATGGTAGTCATCTTTAAAAATGAAAAAATGTGTGATGTGCCAGAGCTGCCATTTGAGAACAAGGTATGGATGAGCACACAAGACAAGAACGTAGGGGATGGAAGCCAGTGGAGAGCTGCTAGTTGCCATATGAGTGAAATAAGAATTGCCATGTGGCATAGTTAGCAATTGCTACGGAGAACAAACAGGAGTTGCCATGCAGCAAAAAAAATAAAAATCATGGGGAAAAAGAAGTTGCCATGTGGGACTGATGGCACTAGCCCATATGGCAAGCTGAACAGCTGCAATGAAAGGCAGACGGGGTAGTTGCCGCATAAATGTATCAACTGAAAAGGTTGTGTATGATCTAGAATGCATCAAACAAAATAATAGCACTATGACAAATTAAAAAACAGGGAGAACCTACTTCATGCTTGTCTTCCTCAAGTCTACCAACAAGATAGGATCACCGGTGTTTGACGTCGACGTACGAGGAGACAACATAGTGGAAGTGGTGTCACCAACAGTGGGAGCACCCTTGTTCAATCGAGCAGAAGCGCAGGTTGGCATTGGTGCTTGCTTCTTCTTAACTGCTCGTCCACCAGCTGTCGCCTCGCTGCACGTAGAAAAGATGGCAAAAAAGGATACCAAGTGTGAGACACAAAAAATCATGTCGCGCTTAGCAAACAAGGAAAAAGAGGGTCGGTCGGTTAAAAAGGATAGACAAACAAAGCACTAAATAAATGTCAAACCTCCTCCTAGCAGCTACGGGATCGGTCCTAGACCTGTTAACAACATAGCCCTTCCCAACATCCTCTGGAGCTCTTCCCCTCTTTGACGGCGACACCCCCGCATCTCCCGCAACTATTTATTCAACTGCTTCCTCAGGTGGAGGGACATCTGGTGCAGCCTTATCCTTCTTACCACCTACACGAACTTCACCATGTTCATCATCGTCGGTTGCATGTTGCACATTCTCCATGTCATCGCCATCGTCCTTGTCGAGACCAGCGTCTCCATCTAGATCATCTTGCGTGTCAGGAAGCTCCTGTGAGCTGTTGTAGTCGTATCGGCCACGACAACTAGTTAGTCGATGTGTCCGTTCTTCAACGAATGATGTGAACTGCCTCGCAACTGCGTCGCTGTCAGAGCCATTAAGTCTCGTCCAACCCTCAACCAACTTCCCGAGCAAGCTGGTCATCCCGGAGGCAAACTGCCCAACTAGATGCTCAACAGGTGCCCTCGCCTGATCACAAAAACAAAAAAGGTAGCGAAAACCAAAGATATTAGAGTCACGTGCAAAGAGAAAAACAATTTCAAAAAACAAGATAAACATTCTTGATTACCTCACTAGGACAAGATGGAGCTGAATGCACATCTATCCACTTGCCAAAGTTTTGTGGCCCACCAAACACACTGTAGTCTATAGCATTCTTGGCCATCAGCTGGAAACCAGCAAAAAACAACTAAGATGTGTGAGAGAAATAAGGTGCACTGACTAACAATTCGTGTATTGCAAAAAAGAGGAAATGCAAAACGAGTTTCGACACGGATGGCAGAGTTGCCATATGGGGTCAGATATGGTTGCCATGTGCAGACAGCCATGGCTGCCAAAGGTATTTACCTCTTTTTAACCGCAAATGATTGCCATATGGGGATTTTTCACATGTTATGCAACATCCGAAATTGAAGAATGACGTGCAAGAAAGAAGGCAGAACTAAGCAGTTTCCCATATTTCGTATCGGTTATCCTGTCTGCAGCAAGCACAGCCTTGACAGCTGCGTCCGTCCATGCAGAGACAGCAAACTTATGTGCAGGCGGCGGGCCTCCTATCCTAGTAAAGTCAATGGTGGATAGATCAAGAGCATCGACGTACATGAGCTGGTATACACAATAAAAAAGGAACCTATGTCAGTTTCAATCATACCATGGTGAAAAAACAAAGCTTATGTAGTTTTCTTCATTCATCAAAGTTGAAGAGAATGAAGAGAAAGGATTTTCCATCTATCTATGTTAGTTACCATCATGCTTGTGTTGGCAGTTGCCATCTTCTTATGCTGGTAGTTGCCATGCAGATTGTATAAGAGATAATGAACGTATGAAAATAAACAATTTTTGTGTTGTTGAAAAATGCTAGTATACACAATAAAAAAGGAAGCTATGTCAGTTCCAATCATGCTATGGTGAAAAAGGAAGCTTATGTAGTTTCCTTGAGTCATCAAGTTGAAGTGAATGAAGAAAAAAATTGACATCTATCTATGTTAGTTGCCATCATGCTTTGTTGACAGTTGCCATCTTGTTATGCTGGTAGCTGCCACCACCTCAGCATCATGGTTGCCATGCAGATTGTATAAAAAAGATTGAATGTATGAAATGAAAACTTTTTTTTGTTGTTGAAAAATGCTATTGCCTTGTAGGCAGCAACAACAGTTGTCATGAATTAACACAAAAAGTCACTTTCACATGTAAAAGGATTCACATAAAAAATGAAACAAAAGGGTTGCCATGCACAATCTTGTACGATTCACACTTATCAACCGTTGTGATGTTGATTTAGGAAAAATCATTAATCCGTGATAAGAGTATTTGCAAAAGAGTGGGGGGGAATACCATTAGGTGCAAGCGACAACCCTTCTGGTACATCTTGGTTGAGAATGCATCATGCAGGAAGTCAGCGATGAATTGACACCAATTCATTTTCTTCACATCTTTCAGCTTCGCCTGCACAACACAAATTTCAGAACAACAAAAGTTGCCACATCAGCATTCAAATGAAAGCATCAAAAAACTGGCAGTGACTAGCTTCCAGATGACATCAAAATCAAAAAAAATTGAAGGGAACAAAGAAGTTGAGAAAGAGCATTCACCAGAATGGGGAAGCACTTGTTGCTTGGGCGAAGAGACGTGGTAGGCGCAAAGACAGCTGAGATCAAGTACATGAGCAACTTCATCTTAAATACCTCGCCATGGGTTGTCATGCCCTCAATCAAAGTTGCCAGCGCAGTCGTATTTGGCATGGTTGACATCCCAGGAAACAAACAGGGGAACAAGGCTTCCTCAATCTTATTGTTCACCTCATACGGGACTTTGATTTATCCACGGGGCACACCCAGAGTGCAGAAAACTGAATCCTCATCCAAAGGCAGTCTTCCCCGTCCCGGAATCACAAATTCTCTGGAGGCGGGATCATAAATCTCACCGAGCCAGTTGCATACAGGGTTCACTAGGTTCTTGCAGTGAACATCCATCAGAGCCTGCATCCCCATGGCACCGGCAGCTCCCTTCTGCTCATCAGTAAATCCATCATTCAAAATGGTCAGGCGTTCTTGCGAACCCCTATTGCGATGACGTTTCTTCTTCTGCATAACAGAAAAAGGATCATTTGTTGCCATGTTCAATGTCATGAAAAATTTAGTTCTAACCAAAGATTGAAAACACAATGTGACATTGAAAACATATGGGGGTGGAAAGTTACCTCTTCGCCATCTTTTGCCCGACCAGTCGTGCGATCTATTGCGGTGCATCCATGAAGTCATTATCATCATCTTGATGGTCGCCATGAGCCATTGTGTTATGATAAGAACAAAACACACATTAGGGTGAAATGAAAACACATCCGACGGATACGGAAAGAAATGCATAAAGTAAAATATTCACTGGATATCATCGATGAACAAAAATGAAAACTCCATGGTTGCCCCAAAGTTTAAGCATCTGAAGAGGGTAGTAATTGACATGTGCTAAACATGCACAAAAGGCAGGAAAATAGTCAAATGGAAGAGAAATTGCAGAAACATGGCAACTGGACATGTATGTGTTTCTCAAGGAAGCAGTTGCCATCTAGCACAATCTACTTGCCATGTTGGCTCCAATAAAAATGGCAAATGAGGCAGAGCATGTGAACACCCACCCCCCTAGGATTGTCCAACATGAGATGTGGCAACTAACACAGTGGCTTTATAAAAAGTGTACAGAACACATTTTCTAGGTTCGAGTTGCCATGTTAAACACAAGGCACTCCAAAAAAGGGCACACAACTTCCACTGCACAGCATGTAATAAGGTCACTCACACACTAGCATCACATAAAAATGAGTTGCCATGTATTCACAAGCAGCAACTGTACTATGTTCAAAGTTGCCATGTCAAACACAAGGCATTTGAAAAAAAAAGGCAGACAACTTCCACTACACAACATGTAATGTGGCAACTCACACCCTGCCCTCACATAAAAATAAGTTGCCATGTAGTGCAGTCAAGAAAACATTCAAGTATCGCAAGCCAGCATGGCAAACACAAACTGATTCCTGGATATGGCATGGCAACAGGCATAGTGTGCTCACAAAACTTAGTTGCCACATGGAAAGCATAATCCTGGCAAAACTGACACGATTGTTCAGGAAATTAGTCGCCATCAGTGATGATAGTGTCATGGCAACAGACATAGTGTGCTCACAAATATTAGTGGCCACATGTAAAGCATATTCGTGGCAACTGACACACTTGATCACGAAATTAGTCGCCATCAGTGATGATATTGGCATGGCAACAACATAGTGTGTCCATAAAATTATTTGCCACATGGAAAGAATATTCGTGGCAATTGACACAATTGATCAGGAAATTAGTTGCCATCAGTGATGACAGCTGTTGAAAATGCCATGGTTGTCATTGTCCTACACTTTGAAATGCAACTACCTAGATATAGGGTTCATTCGCAACTATCATACCTTGAAAAATAACAAACAAAGTACTCACTAGATTGATGGCCATAGCATTCCGAGGCAAATCGCCCACTCAATCGCAAGGCAAACAACGGATTAGGCTGCGGACAGGGGCGAGGACGGATTTGGACCACACCGGCATGACTGCCCCCGCGGCGACGACAAAACTGTGCAATGCCGCCCTAGATGGCAAGCACGCGACTCCACCGCCGACGGGGACGTCGGAGCACCGCGAATCGGCCGGAGTCTCGACAAAACTCGATCAGAAATTGACCAAAAAGGGAGGGGGCGCAAAATTGCAGGCAGGAAATGTGAGCACGGGAGGGAGCCTTACCTTCAATCTGTGGCTCTCCGGCGACGACGCTCCGGTCCAGCGAGCCCCATCAACGGTCGCGAATGCGGTCGACTCTTCCGCCGCCGCCGCCTCCTTCTCCTCTCGGTTTATCCTTGCAATCGACTGCAACTGGTGTGAATGGGTGGGTTGGGGAGTAATGAATGGGGATGGGAGTAAACTAAACCGCTAGTGGAGAGCGAAATGGCAAGACGTGGGAGACGGCAACCGAAGACGGGCGTGGCGTGCGGGCGCGACGGCAGTTCCACCGCACGCCCCGACTCGCAACCGCTGACTTTGGAACAAAAACGGCGTGCGGGCGAACTCTCTTACACGCCACACGTTCGACTTGTCCTATGTGGCACACAAAATCAACAGCTTCGTGCCAAGATTCGTGCAAAAGGGAATTGACGACGATCGACGTGTGTGCGCGAGTTCGCTAACGCCCACACATGTGGGCATTAGTGTTTCCGTTATTAAACACTTAGACAAAGTTACAAAGGGTATTCCGGATACACTCTGGAGTAGAATGGAAAACAACAACACTAGACAAATTTTTACAAAATTTAGCTAACAGATGAGCAGCTATATTCACTTGCCGACGAACATGCTTGAACACCACAGACCCAAAGTTCCTTGAAGCAAATTTAATATCATTGACCATAGTACCAATTGAGGAATGGTCACAGATACTTGAATTAATCCTAGTAACCAGCGATTGGCAATCTGATGCAAATATCACTTTGGAGAATTGTTCTTCTCGGGCCAGATACAAAGCTCTTCGTAAAGCCAGAGCCTCCGCAAGTTCAGGCTCCAATGCACCGTTTATGTTTTCTTTTCCCCCTGAAATTGCACGAACGCGCACATGGACGAGCGCCACGAACGAGCGACATGACCGGCGTCGAAGCTCACCGGATCTCCGCCACTCGTCGGATCTCTGACCCTCGCCGCTCTTGCTCCCGTGCGACCGCGCTTGCAGCCAAAAAACCAGAGGACGTGGTTGCAGCTTGCCATCTTGCCACGGTGCCAGCACATCGTCTCCGTCTCGTAGTCGACGGGAATGTCTCCTCCCATTGAACGTGTATCGCCGGAAATCTTATGATTGGCCGGCTCATGGGCAGAGACGGGTTAAGCTCGCTCAGGCGTCCGGGCCTCAGCTAGGCAGGGCGGCGGTGCGTGTCTAGGAAGTTGGGCTGGCATGGGGATAAGGTAACGCCCCTCCCCTTCTCTTTGGTGTGTACCAGCGGTGCATGGGGCTGGGTGGGCATTGTCAGTGGCGGAGCTACACAGAAACTACTGGGGGGCCAAACGTAAATGATAAAGTTCTGGGTGGGCGAAAAGCTAATTTTCCTCTCATCTAGGTCCTTCAAAAAAAAATTCTTCAGACTTTTCTCTAAGGCTGGGGGGCAGCGGCCCCCCCTGGCCTCAACATAGCTCCGCCGCTGGGCATTGTGGTGTTGGTTTGACACGCAGGGAAGGTCCAGATCTATAGTTCGTGCTCGGGCAGGCCAGATCGTGCCCCGGGGCGATCAAAGCTTGTGCTTCGGGTAGGTGGGGTTGGGCTTGGCAACAATACAATAATCAAACACAATAAATCATATGTATTTTTAGTTTTAGTTTCATACTATTACGACAAATATTGATTTTTCATATAACTAAACATTATTGAAATGTATTGCAAAATATACTTTCAACAACGTGCGAGAAATCATAAAAAGAATTGAATTGAGATAGCATCTCTCCCTATGCTCATAAATATATGTTGGTTCTAAATTTTTGTGAATCGGATGTGTGTAACACATTTTAGTGTGTTTGTTTACTCACTTCAGTTTGCATGTAGCTCATATTAAAATATCCAAAATACCTTAAGTTTGTGAATGAAGGAAGTAGTTCTTGAAGGGATTTTTATATGGGTTTTAAAAGTTTGGACTACATTGGCCTTCTTGGGAGAGAAAGTCACGTTGCCACTCATACTTAATACACTCTCCGTTTTTATTTACTCCGCATATTAGCTTGACTGAAATCAAACTATACAAAGTTTGACCAAGTTTATAAAAAATATTATGAACATTTACAATAATAAATTTTCCACAAAAAAAATTATATGTTTTTGTGAAAACTAATGAATGTATATGATGTGAAAATATATCCGACAATGAATCTAATGGTATTAATTTGGTACTGTAGATGTTAATATACTTTTCTATAAACCTTGTCAAAATTTATAAAATTTGGCTTGAAACAAAGCTAATATGCCGAGTATATATAAAAACAGAGGGGAGTTTAAAAGTTGAAAGCCCACTAGTGCCACTCATACAACCGATGTGGACGTACGTGTGGTACCAAAGAGTCAGGGTTCCCTCCAAAAAAAAGAGTCAGGGATCGGACCACCAATTTTGCTTCCCTCGTTTTGTATACATACATTTTTTCTTCTTATATAAGAATTTCCTATTAGCACAGATCGAAATGGCCCAAAACAACAGGAGGGAAACTTTTGGTCTATGGGGACATATGCACCCTATATGAGAAAAAAATTAGTAATTCAACAAAAAGTCGAAAATTCCTGAAAATATTTTTGAGATAAACTTGACCTTCTATTGTACTCGTGAGAAAATAAATCCACAAAGAAAATATCCCTTTGACTTCTTTTCAAAAAAGACAAATTTTTGGCTAAAATAGTGTGAATAGTGACCTATAATAGCAAATAAATTTTATCTTTTTTGCTGTGAGGTCAACTTTCGTTTTTTTCGTCAAGATTTATTTACTAGTGCAAAAGTAAGTCAAGTGTTTTGTCAAAATAGTTCTTGTCTATTTTGATTTTTTTATTAAAATATTAAAAAAATACATATAGGATGTATATACAACCAGGACCAAAGTGTATTTCCCCGAAACTGCCAAACGAACTCATACAGACTTTCTCAATGCAACGGTTCCGGCCAAAGCATCGGCAACCTGGAAGGCAATAGTGGCAGGAAGAGAGGCTTTACAGGTCGGTCTCATTCGCCGAGTTGGCGATGGCTCGACTATCTCAATATGGAACGACAACTGGATTCCCAATAAGACCACACTGAAACCCGGGGGCCGCATTGGCTCCATGCCGCTCAACAGGGTTTCCGAGCTCATTGATGATTATTCAGGGAATTGGAATGAGCAGATTGTACGTCAAAATTTCTTACACCCGGATGCGGTAGCCATTCTTAATATACCACTGAATCCGGCGGGTGGCGAAGATACTATAGCCTGGTCTTTGGAGAAGTCGGGCATCTACACTGTTAAATCAGCGTATCGTTCTCTTGTGACTCGCAACGAGCTTGGCTCTCGAGAGGAAGGGGCGGTTACGGAATCATCATCAGCCAACAAACAGTTGTGGACTGCCCTTTGGCGACTACGAGTCGTCCCCAAAGTACGGGTATTCTGGTGGAGAGTTCTCCGCGGGATTCTACCGGACTCGACTACTTTGCGCTATCGTCATATCAAGCAGTTGGGTCTCTGTGATGTTTGCAAAGCGATGGACGAAGACATGTTACATGCACTAATCCATTGTTCCCATGCAAAGGCGTTCTGGATGGCTGCGAGGGATAGATTTCAGCTCTATCTCCCACGTTTGCATCATGATACGTGGGCGCGGGACATTTTGATCGACCCCATGTTTTTGGATGAGGACAGATGCAAGATTATCACTATCATGCATAGCATATGGACGTCGCGGAACAAATGGACTCATGATCGCGAAGGGTATAACCCTGTACAAGCGTTGAAGTGGGTTCACGAGACCTTGGCGATCCTGGATCTTCCTCCTACGGGAAGGAAAACGAGGGCGGGTCAGTGCTGGAAACCACCTGAGGCGGGCTGGATTACTATCAACACTGATGGCGCTATTAATTCTGAGGAAATGAGGGGAGGAGCGGGAGGTGTAGCTAGATCACACATCGCGTTCCTTGGTGCCTGGTGCAAACCTCTGTTTGGCATATCGGATCCCTTCATAGCGGAGTTGCTTGCTCTTCGGGACGGCATGATCTTTGCGCAACTCCGGGGTTTTTCACATGTGATCATGGAGATTGACTGCTTGGAGCTAGTTGATCTATGGCATTCGCGCGGCAACACCAGATCAGTTGCAGCGCCTATCTTAAATGAACTGGAGGAAATTGGTGCTTCGTTTGCTTCTTTATCTGTCACGCATGTCAGCAGGGAGGCCAACGTACCGGCGCATCAGTGTGCTCGCCTAGCTAGTACACTCGATGGAACTGAGAGTTGGCTTGATGTAAGCCCTGTTTTTTTAGCCTCTTGCCTACGGGCGGATTGTAAAACTATGATTCTAAGTCAAAAAAAAAAAGAAAAAAAAAAGAACAGGCCGTGGTGGGGCGGCATCCCGGCCTCGGTCCCCATCGATGAGGGCCACATGCACAACTTGTTGATATCCTCATTTGTTTTCTTTCGCTGCTGCTACACATCGCCCCGCATCTGCATGTCTTTCTTTTAATTTCCTATCCATAATACTGAAGCATGGATAGGTTGCAATATATTTTTATGATTTTTAATTATTTTGGTCATGAATATTCGGATGAGATTTATAAAAAAACATAATTTCTCCGTCCCAAAAACATAATTTCTCCGTCCCAAAATAAGTGTCTCAATCTTAATACTACCTCCTTTTCGGTGAATAAGTCATTCGCGTAGTTCTAGGTTGACGATTTAACTATCTAAATATGTATTATATGTGATAAAATTATATATTTAAAAATTACATCTGTGTAGAAATCTAGTGATATATTTTTCATGACATATAACATATATTTAAATCCTCAAATCGATGACCTAGAACTACGTGAATGAATTATTCACCTAGACAGAGGTAGTACAATTTTATACCAAGGCTAGTAAAGTTGAGACACTATATGATTTGTTGTCTTTAATTACTGATGACATGGGCCAGTTTTCATGCATGTTTGTATGTTGAGATGAGAAATTTGCATGCATGGTGAGATGACATGTATGCATTTGGAGAAATAGATTAGTGAAGACTAAATATTTATAGATATAAAAAAATTGTAGCATTCCGTCACCAGACACACTCACGCAGGAGGCACCTAGAAGGGACTAGGGGAGCCACCTAGAAGAAACTAGGGGCAGGTGTCCCAACGCAACAGCACACTGGATCTCCGAAAGAAAACAAATTGCTTCCTCCAAAAGGGAAACAAATTACACCAGGTTGAAATTCGGCTTGATTTTGATTGTTCCAAATTGATGAAACTCCATTTAACCAACCTATGGCTGACCGGACGCCGACCGCCTGTTAGAGCATCTACAACCTGTCGCGCCAAACCGGCATCAAACGTTCGAGCGGACCGCCCGGTCACTGATTGGACAACGATTTTTACCCAGACGGGCGCCTCAAACATCCGGGCTGACCGGCACCCTTTATATCCAGCCTAAATATGGAGCGGATAAGGGGCGCCCGGGCCGCCCGCCACGTGGGATTGACGGCAGGTCCCACGCGTAAACGTCCGGAAACCCGGCGGTCCGAAGGTCGTCTCCTCCGTCGGACTGATGGCACCGCGCGGTGCCGCTTCGGCGGGCCGCATATTGCCTACCTCGGCTATTTAAGTCGATCGGCGATACCGAAACCCTACCATCCATCTAAACCCGGGCATGGGCAGCCCGGCCCGAGCCCGGCCCGGGCGGGCCGGGCTCGGGCTTTGTTTTGTAGCCCGAAAGGTAGTTCAGGCCGGGCTCGGGCTTCTCTTTTTCTCTTTTTCGGGCCGGGCTTTCGGGCTTCGGGCCGGGCTTGCATGTACACGTGCTAAAAAACACCGTTCGGGCCGGGCTTTCGGGCTTCGGGTTTGAGTTCGGGCCGGGCTCAGGCTTGAAATCAGGGAGTATTTCGGGCTTCGGGCCGGGCTCGGGCTTGAGAAATGAAGGTCGGGCTTTTACAAGCCCGGCCCGAAACCCGGCCCGGCCCGATGTTTGCCAGGTTTACATCCATCCACATTTTTCTTCGCCTGTCCGCCGCCGCCGCCATTTTTCACCCCACCCGTCTGCCTAGTAGTCATGCCCCCACGCCGCCGGGTGAGGAGCCAGCCATTTCTGATGCCGGAGTGCTGGCTCGAGCTCCTTGAGCAGATCCAGGCTAGGCGCGAAGCCTGGATCACCGCGGGGCTACCTCCGGATGTGGTGGATCCGAAGGAGGAGGAGGACGACGACGAGGAGGAGGAGGACGACGACGAGGAAGAGGCGGAGGAGGACGGCGACGAGGAGGAGGAGGAGGAGGACGACGACGAGGAGGAGGAGGAGGAGGATGTGGGGGACGCTGGCGACACGGATTTGCGGACGGAGCAGCAAGCCATCCTCGATTTCCTCTGGTCGGAGTCGGCTGCGGAGGCCAGACGGCGTCGCCGGCAGGAGATGGAGGCGCAACAAGCCGTGGAGGAGGTGGATATGCTCGCCTACATGGATGAGATCGAGCTGGAGGAGGATGAGCCGGAGCCCTTCTACCCGCCCGTCCAGCAGGCGCCCGACACCATCGTCATGGACATCTGTGACGATGAATAATAGCTAGAGTAGTATGTAGGATTTTTTTTATTTTTTTTGCATGATTTGCATGGATCTATTTGTTGAAATATGAGAGAGTCAGATGCAGAATGGCTAATTTGAGGCGTGACTGGTCGCTGTCTGCGGATACGTTGAGATAAGACTAAGAAATGATTCATTGTAAAAATTACATGCAAGATTTAAAATAAAACTATCTTATCAACCATTATACATGCCCTTATAAAAGAGAGAAGACGATGTAAAAAAGGTTTTGTGCATAGCCAACAGCCACAAGCCGGCAGAGGCCACACTTCACTCCAACTCCACACACTATATTAACTCCTCACAAAATGTTTTCAACTCCACTCCCTCCCGCTATCGCCCAAGTGCGAAGCTCATGTAAAATCTTGTTTACAAGCTCTGTAACCGACATAGGTATGGCCACCGAGCGGAATACCCGACCATTCCTTTGATTCCATAATTACAAGCACACTAGCATCACAGGCTATCAAAAGCTTATTGCCTCACCGTAGAGAATGATTCCTGAAGCACGAACCACCAGATAAAGAAAGGGCGTCGTCCTTGCATTGGCATCATCAGGACAATCAGTGCTAGTTTCTGGGACCCACAGACAAGAAAAATGCCACCAAAGATTCCCGACGAAAAGTTGGATCAGGTTCCTACTTTGCAAAGATAGTTTTTATTTTATTTAGAGCACGTACGAAAAAAAAAACTCGTATTATTGAACGCTCGAAGCATCTGGACTATCGAGAGTGGGCCTGTGGGCTAAATCAGCCCAACTTTGTTCAGCCCCGTAGGACTCGACTTTTGTACCCCAAGAGCAACCAGCATAATCGGACCATTACGGGACAAGAAATGTAAGACAAGGAAGCAGATACAGCACGGAAGATCAGTGATATCCATCCGTCATAATCAGATCAATTCGATGGCACTCTGATGTGCAACTAGTAGAAATTTCAGAAGCTCCAGCCCGGAGCAATTTGTAACAAGGATGATGAAAATGTTAAATGATTGTGTCAAATGAAGAACATTGGTTCCTTTGTGAGTGGTGACTGTATCCACACTTGATTCCGTAATGTTCCACGCAATGCCCATGAACTTTGCCACGCTGGCCTCGATGGCGCTGACGATCTACATGTCACTGTCCGTCACCAGCATGGCAGTATCAGTTCGGCACCTGTGGTGAAAAAAATCTCCTGGCAAAATGACACTACGAACATGGTCTGAATTTCGTGAAGTTTACAGTTCAGGCCAGGATGGATTTGTTTGCTGTACACGAGACTATAAAATTCACCTGACGCTGACCTGATGTTTTAAGCAGAAAAGTGTTTCTGTACACGATAGACTGTCAGGGAAACTCCTGCTTGAGGTGCCAGACACATATAGGGGACATTACGGGTAACTTGAATCACTTCTGCCATCCAATGAGTACATCAGACGTTTTGGTTCATAGCCATATCTGAAAATACAAGTGTCAAGTACTACTGAATTGGTTGGCCTTCCTCTTTCCTCGTGTAGCTTCCGCCGCTCTGGATACAGTAACAGAGCTCACAATTTTAACCCAAATGTGCACCAGCAAGTTGTAAACGGCGACATTGCAAGTGCAACGGCCTGCAGAGAAGCGCAGAACTACGTGAGCTGGGATGGAATTCATGTCACAGAAGCTGCAAACAGTATCATAGCAACTGCAGTGATGAGTGGCTTGTACTCATATCCGGTTTTAATCTTTCAAGACAACTTTGAGACATAGTCTCATAGGCTGACACAGCACAAGTTATTCGGAGAGAGTGCTGCTGACACCAAATTGCACATTCTGTCAGTTAACAACGGTGTAGGATGATAAGAAAATAATAGCCTTAAAGTGTGTCATGTTATATACTCTCATAGGCTGATCACAGCACAAGTTTAATCACAGTACTTGTTGCTCTTACAATGTACACCTGAATGTTGTAAACTTGTTAGATTAAATGGATAGTACTGAAAGGATCAGACAAAAAAATGACTAGTTTTTTTTTTTTTTTAGAAAAGGGGGGACTCCCCGGCCTCTGCTTCTGAACGATGCATACGGCCACTTAAATAAATAAAATAGGTTCAACAAAGTCATAGAGTCTTGAAATAAAATGAAGGCGAGCTCACATAGAGCCTCGACGCTAAAACAAGAAAAGGCCATCAAGCCACAACCGGCAGGCAAAATAAAGATAGGAAAACTAATTGCCTATTCTATTACATGACCGCCATCCAAACCGGTTGAAGATATCTCGCGCTACCATCTTCCACCGGACAGATCCATTAACCAAACGCTCCCTGGCCTCCGCGAGAGTGAGTAAGGACCACATACGGATCAGCGCCGTAGCACGGAATACAACCTGCAAAAAATGAATAGTAGTTATTCTGTTAAAAGCTAAATCATTTCTGTAGTTCCAAATTGCCCATAACAACGCACAAACTCCTACACGAATATGTCTAGCTGTATCGGACTCTATCCCATCCAGCCACGTTCCAAATAACGACCCGACCGAACTCGGAGGAGTAATGTTAAAGGCAATTTGCACGGTGCGCCACAGAATTCTCACCAATGGACACTCAAAGAAGAGATGCTTAATGGTCTCGTCATGATCACAGAAACTACACCTAGTAGATCCTGTCCAATTGCGCTTAACCAAGTTGTCCTTTGTTAAAATAACCTGTTTATGGACAAACCACATAAACACTTTAATTTTCAAAGGAACTTTTACTTTCCAAACATATTTGGAACTAGGAATGACAGTTGAGTTAATAACATCGATGTACGTCGACTTAACAGTAAATTGTCCAGACCTAGTAAGTTTCCAACACAACTGGTCGGGCTGATGAGCTAGCTGGACTTCCATCAGTCTACGCACCAGATGAAGCCAAGCTTCCCATCTATCACCAACAAGCACCCTCCGAAATTGAATATTAAGGGGAATGGACTGCATGACCGTTGCAACTAACTCATCCCGTCGCTGGACAATACGATACAGGGTTGGATACTGTATTGCCAATGGTGTATCACCCAGCCAAGTATCCTCCCAGAACCGTGTATCATTGCCATCACCGACAATAAACTTTGTTCTATTAAAGAAGGCTGCCTTAACTCTCATAAGCCCCTTCCAAAACGGCGAATCAGTTGGTCTCACTGTCACCTGTGACAAGGTTTTGGAATGCAGATACTTGTTGCGGAGAATCTGCGCCCAAGTTGCGTCAGTCTGAACTGAAAGCTTATACAGCCACTTGCTAAGCAGGCATCTGTTCTTGACCTCAAGATTCTCGATACCCAAACCCCCTTGGTCCTTTGGTCGACAAATAACATCCCACTTGGCGAGTCTATACTTTCTCTTAAGTTCATCACTCTGCCAAAAAAATCTCGATCGGTAGAAGTCCAGCCTTTTCCTAACCCCAACTGGAACTTCAAAGAAAGATAGTAGGAACATCGGCATACTCGTAAGCACCGAATTAATAAGAATTAACCGGCCTTCATATGACATAAGTTTGCCCTTCCAGCAACTAAGTTTCTTTTCAAACCGATCTTCAATGCATTTCCACTCTTTGTTCGTTAGCTTACGATGGTGAATGGGTATACCTAAGTAAGTAAAAGGTATAGCCCCTAATTCACATCCAAACAATTGCCTATAAGCCTCTTGTTCCTCCTTGGCTCTACCAAAGCAGAACAACTCGCTTTTATGAAAGTTAATCTTTAACCCGGTCAATTGTACAAATAAGCATAACACCAGCTTCATATTTCTCGCTTTTGCCAGGTCATGCTCCATAAAGATGATTGTATCATCAGCGTACTGCAGAATGGACACACCCCCATCAACTAGGTTTGGCACCAAGGCACCCACCTGACCGGCCTCCTTTGCCCTACCTATGAGAATTGCCAACATGTCAACCACAATGTTGAACAAAATAGGGGACATTGGATCTCCTTGCCTCATGCCTTTGTGTGTCTGGAAATAATGCCCTATATCATCATTTACTTTAATTCCAACACTTCCTTTTTGTGTGAAGGATTCTACCTGGCGTCGCCAAGCCTCATCAAAACCCTTCATACGTAAGGCCTATTGAAGGAATGGCCATTTGACTTTGTCATACGCTTTTTCGAAATCCACTTTGAAAACAACCCCATCCAGCTTTTTCGTGTGGATTTCATGGAGCGTTTCATGAAGGACCACTACCCCCTCAAGGATATTCCTGTCCGGCATGAAAGCAGTTTGGGTAGGCTGCACAACAGCATGCGCGATCTGTGTGAGCCTATTGGTCCCGACCTTGGTGAAAATTTTGAAACTAACATTAAGAAGACAGATTGGCCTGAATTGCTCAATTCTCACAGCCTCTGTTTTCTTAGGAAGAAGGGTGATCGTTCCAAAATTGAGCTGAAAAAGATGAAGCTGTCCAGCAAACAGATCATTGAACAAAGGCAACAAATCCCCTTTAATGATATGCCAACATTTCTTATAGAACTCCGCTGGAAATCCATCGGGGCCCGGCGCCTTGTTATTTTTCATTTGCGAAATGGCCTCCAGAACCTCTTTCTCGGAGAAAGGAGCCGTAAGAATATCATTCTCCATCGCTGTGAGCTAAGGAACATCCTCAACCCTGGACTCATCCAGAGACACACAGTTCTTTTCTGGAGGACCAAACAGCTGCTTATAGTACTCGGTGATGTACAATTTTAGGTTTTCCTGTCCTACAATTGTACCCTCATCTTGCTCAAGCTGAAAGATCTTCTTTTTTCGATGCTTACCATTAGCGATCATGTGAAAGAATTAAGTGTTCGCATCCCCCTGGACTACTCGCCGGACCTTGGCCCGCAACGCCCACTTCAACTCTTCTTCCCTAAGAAGTTCTTTCAGCTGCAATTCCGCGTCAAGCTTGGCATGAAGCTCCGCGGCCGGCAGTATCGTGGTTTCTGCTTTTAAATCCAGGGACTGAATAAGGGAAAGGAGCCTTTCCTTTTCGACCTTATAAATCCGGTTAAGATGCTTAGCCCATCCACGCAGGAAACTCCTCAAATGCCTAATCTTATTCTGCCAGCACTGAAGCGCAGTCTTCCCTCCTGAATCCTTAGCCCACTCTCTAGCCACAAGATCAAGGAAGCCTTCACGTTCAAACCAAGCCATCTCAAAGGAGAACACATTCTTGTTCCCCAGGTGGGAGGGCTCACCAGAGTCCACAAATAACGGCGTGTGGTCAGAAATACCGCGGGACAAGGCCTGGACTGTTACTAGAGGGAACTTCTGTTCCCAATCGACACTGGCCAACACTCGATCCAACTTCTCATACGTCGGATTTGGCAGCGCGTTAGCCCAGGTGAATTTTCTACCCGAGAGCTCAATTTCTCTCAGGTCCAAACTTTCAATGATAGTATTGAACATGAACGACCATCTGCCGTCAAAGTTGTCATTGTTCTTATCCTCACGCCTTCTAATAATATTGAAATCACCCCCCACCAGGATAGGCAATTGCTCGGAACCACAAATCCGAACGAGATCAGCCAAGAACTCGGGCTTGAGCTCGGGCTGCGCAGCCCCATATACCGCAACCAGGGCCCAATTAAACCCATCTTCCTTCGACCGCACCCGGAACTTGACTGCAAAGTCACCCATAACCACACTGCGAACCTCAAGCGTTTCGCACCTAACGCCAAGTAAGATTCCACCTGATCTCCCTCTCGGCGGCAAGCAATGCCAATCAAAATCTATACCCCCTGATAGAGTACTTAGAAATTGAGGCGCAAAGTTATCTCTACCCGTCTCCGATAGAGCGATAAAATCTAAACGATGCTCGACAGATGACTCAGCAAGAAACCTTCTTTTAGCCAAGTCCTTTAGACCTCTGCTATTCCAAAAGATTCCTTTCATAATTCATCATGGAATTTTTTTGCCGTACGAATCCTAGCACTCATACGCACTGCGGACACCGGGTACACCTTCCGTTTCCACTTGCGCTTGGGGATAATTTGACGCTGCAACTGGTCCTCACAACCAGTCTCAGAGGGGCTAGCCAAAAGCATCTCAGTAGAATCATCCTCTACCTCCCCCTCAGTACTAGGTTGCATAAGATCCGCACAAAAATTGTCGAGCACCCTGACCCCGAGCGCATCAACCTCAGAACCACTCATGGGTTTAACAGCCGCAATATTATGAATCATCTCTAAGGCTCGCTCAGCCTCTAGATCAAGCAGATCATTAACCGAATTAGAGATTTCAGTGTCATTACTACCCAGCGATACTCCTAGTTGATTTGCATTTTCAACAATCTCATCATTTGAAAAATGCAGAATGGAATTAGAAGTATTGACTGACATACCAGTAGTGACCTCGACGCCACGAAGCTTAGCCGCCCTCATGGCGCACCGCTGCTGAATGTCGTCCACGTCTGGCTGTTCCTGGAGACGGCCACTCACCCGGCGCCCCTCAGACATCGGATCCTGAATTCCTCCAAACGCAATGACCTCCTTACGAGAGATCGCGGTCGGGGTCCGGCCTCCTGCCTCACCCCAACCAGCAGGCCGATCCATCTGCACGGTCTCACCCACAACCTTGCCAGAGAGTGGATGGGCACTCACCAAGATCTCAGACTCCTGGCGCGCCCCGCAAGACGGGGCCGGCAGGAAGGGTGGTGGAGGCAGTACAAGGGCCGCCTGCCCTCGCACCCCTCCCAGCACCGGAGAAGCCACCCCCACAGGCGCCGTAGGGGGAGAAGGCTCCGAGGCCACCTGCCCCGAGCCCTCTCCCGAAGGCGCCACGATCCGAATGGTAGACGCGACGGGAGAGAAGGTATCAGAGGCCTCCTGCCCCAGACCCCCTCCCAACGAAGAAAAGGACACGGGAGCCTCCTGCCTCGAGTCCCCTTCCTCAGCAGAATGGGAGCATCCCGAGGCCGCCTACCCCGGGGCTCCACCTGACGAGCCGGGCACGACAAGCTGCGTCACCTCCTGAGGATGTACCGTGTGCTGAGCAAGAGGGGGAGTGGCCACCTGCTGACTCACCTCCTCATCTCCCAGATCGAGATCGCAGAACCCCCAAGACCCCCACGAATGGTATCCACAACACACTCAAACCCCAAAACAGGCAACTCGTGCTCAAAAGCCTCCTCAGACTCGACCCGATCACTCCACAGTCTCGGAGGTGCAGAAGAGGGCTCGAAAGACCCAAATCTCAGAGTCGTCGAAGGCACCGAGGAGGGTGGGGCTGCTCCATCCCCGGTCGTCGCGGTCTCGGACCCCGACCCCTTGGACAGCTGTCGTCCAGAGTCCTCGACCGGCGGCTCCTGCTCTCCCGCGCCGTCATCACCCTCATGCATATCCACGTTAGACTCATGAGCCGGCGCAACCAGCAGGCTCTCATCCTCAAACTCAATAACCAGATTATAAATCCTGCCTCGATAAGCCCACTTAACCACTTCTGGCACATACTCAATGTTCAATATACTAACCAGAACCCGAGCAATCCCGTGAGCTCTGGTGAACTCCATGTCCACACGCTCAGGCTTCCCTACTAAAATGCCCATGCTGGCCACAACCCGAGCATCCTGCAGCGGCTTAGAGGGAGCCCCTGAAAATCGCAACCACGCCTGAGTAAGCGGCACGCCCTGAGGCTCAATATGCTTCCACTCCTGAAACTCAAGGATGCCATCCGTTCCCGGCACCTTACACATCCCAAAGCTCAACAACCTCTGCAGATCCTCCACGGAAGGACACTCAACCCTGAACATCTTATCAGCGAGACTGACAAGGTCCCACTGGAAATCCCCAGGGGCCAACTCTCGGAGCCTCTGCACGATCTGTGTCTCAGACACCTCCCCTCTGGTGACCTTGACAATCCCCGTGGTCATACTCGTGGACTCATCAGACACCTCTCGCTCATTTGGAGATTTGAAAAAAGTTAACTCAACACAGTAAACTCCATACATCATGAGTGACGGTGCCTGATCTCGCAGTAACGGACATTCCCCAGAGTCATGTGCCAGTTTACCGCAGGTATCACATAACAGAGCCACACACTCCGCAATGAAGTGGCCCTTGTCGCCGCAACGATAACAAAGCATCTTTTCCTTCCTGCGCGCCCACTTGGACGCCCTATCAGCCTCAGCCATATCAGACAACTCCGCAGACACATCGGTCATAACCTCGTTCTCAGGAGCCTGAACCGTAGCAAGAGCCGTCACCACCTCCATGGCGTGACCGGTCAGTACAGGCTCCTCGACAGTCCCATCAACTGCCATCTGGTCGACAACAACAGGTGGTGGCGGAGGACGTGGACGGTACCGGCCCCACGGCCGCCCCGACCACCACGATGGCCTCGGAAACCTCCTCGCTGCCGAAGACCCGGATCAGAAGGCCCCTCAACGAAGCCGCCTGAAGGACCCAAGAATGGCCTCTCAGCTGACCCATCACTTTGCCAAGCATAACCACGACCGCCACCCGTGGACGAAGAGCCACGGTGCTGGCCAGTCCCGTAGGCATCGTAGCCGTCATCCCCCCATTGACCTCGGGGCGCAGCCACAATACCGCTGGACTGCGACGGCCCGGGTATTTTCTTGCTATTTAGAATAATGTTTTGCATCTTTATTTTCAATAAAAATGTCAAGGATAGCCTTTACCATGCTTATTTTGCTAGTATACATATTGCTGTTTGAAAACAGAAAGTTTACCGCTGTTGCAAAAATTCCCTAGAAAAGTCAGAGAATGGTATAATGTTGAAACCTTTTGCATATTGATCTCTGATAAATATTCTACAGCATGGTATTTTTCTAATAATTTTTGGAGTTAGGGAAGTATGATGAATCTTGCATTCTTTACAAACTATACTGTTTTGGCAGATTGCTGTTATGTTTGCATTGTTTGCATATGTTTGCTTGTTTAATGATTCTATTTGAGGATAAGAGTATTAAATATGCAGAGACATTTTGTATGCAATGTTGAATAATAATTTTAGTTATTTGTTACAGTAGAAAATGATAAGGTTTTGCATTGGTTTATACTAACTTATCTCACGAGTTCTTGTTGAGTTTGGTGTGGATGAAGCTTTTGAGAAACTGAGAAACCATGATATGAGAGAATTAAGGAGACACAAAAGCTCAAGCTTGGGGATGCCCAAGGTACCCCAAGATAATATTTCAAGAAGTCTCAAGGATCTAAGCTTGGGGATGCCCCGTTAGGCATCCCACCTTTCTTCTTCAACAACCATCGGTTAGTATCGGTTGAACCTAAGTTTTTGCTTCTTCACATGAGTTGTGCTATCCTTGCAATGTCATTTTATTTTGTTTTGATTGCTGTTTGAATAAAATACCAAGATAGGAAATTCTTTATTGAGAGAGAGAGTCTTCACATAGTTACATAATTATTTAGCTACTCATTGATCTTCACTTATATCTTGTTGGAGTAGTTTGTCATTTACTCGTGTGCTTCACTTATATCCTATGAGTAAATGGTTGAATGAGTTGAATGTCATAAATATGAAATTATATATGTCTCATTTGCTTATCCCATGGGGAGTAATGACTTCACATCTAAGAAGTAGAGGTTGTAAATTTATTGAAGGTTAGCAAGCATTGTATTGGTCATTTGAACAATTCATGAAATAATATTGGAGGAAGAGGGATTTCACATATAAATATACTATCCTAGACATCTTTTATAATTGTGAGCACTCATTAAGTATGACATGCTAAAGAGTCGATGTTGGACAAGGAAGACAACGTAATGGGTTATGTTTTCTCACATATCAATTAAAGTATATTGTCATGGACCATTCAAACATGTTGAGCTTGCCTTTCTCCCTCATGCTAGCCAAATTCCTTGCACCAAGTAGAGATACTACTTATGCTTCCAAATATCCTTAAACCCAGTTTTTGCCCTGAGTGTCCACCATACCTACCTATATGCGGTATTTACCTGCCGTTCCAAGTAAATTTGCATGTGCCAAACTCTAAACCTTCAAATAATAATCTAGTTTGTATGCCTGAATCGCTCATATAGCGACTAGGGGCTGACAGTATCTTCCATGCTAGGTGGGTTATTCTCAAGATGAGTGGACTCCACTCATCATTCACGATAAAAATGGCTGGTAACTGGGATGCCCAGTCCCATGATCAAAAGATCAAAATCAAATCAAAAATATTTGCAAATAAAACTCCCCCAGGTTTGACGTTAGTTGGAAGCACCCGTTGTTTCGGGCAAGCCATGGATTGATGATTGTTGGTGGAGGGGGAGTAAAAAGTTTTACCATTCTGTTTGGGAACCGCCTATAATGTATGTAGTATGGAAGATATTGGGAACTCTTGGTTGTTATGTTGACAATGAGACCGTACCTCTCAAAATTATTTATCTCTATTTCAAAATTGAGCTCTGGCACCTCTGCAAATCCCTGCTTCCCTCTGCGAAGGGCCTATATTTTACTTTTATGTAAGAGTCAAGGTGATCTTCACCTTTCCCTTTTTCATTTTATCCTTTGGCAAGCACCTCGTGTTGGAAAGATCCTGATATATATATCCAACTGGATGTAAGTTAGCATGAACTATTATTGTTGACATCACCCAAAGGTGAATACGTTGGGAGGCAACACTATAAGCCCCTATCTTTCTCAGTGTTCGATTGAAACTCCATAACCATAAGTATTGCGTGAGTGTTAGCAATGATAGAAGACTATATGATAGTTGAGTATGTGGAGTTTGCTAAATCAAAGCTCTGACATAGACCCTTCCTAAAAATAAGATGAATTGTAATTGTTTGATGACTAAGAATGAAGTTTGCTAGTTTTCAAGAAATTTTATGGTCTATGCTTTAACATGTGAATAGCTTGTTACTTGATCTTGAGAAGTTTTATGAGATGAACTACTGTTATGACATATAATCATGCTAAAAAAGGTGATTGAAATTATCATTGATCAAACTTGTGCACCTTCCAGCATTCACACTTCATAAATTCTTTCTTTTATCATTTACCTACTCAAGGACGAGCAGGAATTAAGCTTGGGGATGCTGATACGTCTCCAGCGTATCTATAATTTATGAAGCATTCATGCTATTTTATTATCTGTTTTGAATGATTGCGGGCTTTATTATACACTTTTATATTACTTTTGGGACTAACCTATTAACCGGAGGCCCAGCCCATATTGTTGTTTTATTGCATGTTTCAGTGTTTCGAAGAAAAGGGGTATCAAACGGAGTCCAAACGGAATGAAACCTTCGGGGCGTTATTTTTGGAACGAACATGATCCGGGAGACTTGGAGTACAAGCCAGGAAACCTTCGAGGGGGCCAGGAGATAGGAGGGTGCGCCCACCCCCCTGGGCGCGCCCCCCTGTCTCGTGGGCCCCTCGAGGCTCCCTCGACCGACTTCTTTCGCCTATATATTCCCATATACCCTAAAACCATCGAATACGAAGATAGATCGGGAGTTCCGCCGCCACAAGCCTCTGTAGCCACCAAAAACCTCTCGGGAGCCCGTTCCGGCACCCTGCCGGAGGGGGGAATCCCTCACCAGTGGCCATCTTCATCACCCCAGCGCTATCCATGACGAGGAGGGAGTAGTTCACCCTCGGGGCTGAGGGTATGTACCAGTAGCTATGTGTTTGATCTCTCTCTCTCTCTCGTGTTCTCTCTATGGCACGATCTTGATGTATCGCGAGCTTTGCTATTATAGTTGGATCTTATGATGTTTCTATCCCTCTACTCTCTTGTGATGAATTGAGTTTTCCTCTTGAAGTTATCTTATCGGATTGAGTCTTTAAGGATTTGAGAACACTTGATGTATGTCTTGCCATGCTTATCTGTGGTGACAATGGGATATCACGTGATCCACTTGATGTATGTTTTGGTGATCAACTTGCGGGTTCCGCCCATGAACCTATGCATAGGGGTTGGCACAAGTTTTCGTCTTGACTCTCCGGTAGAAACTTTGGGGCACTCTTTGAAAGTACTTTGTGTTGGTTGAATAGATGAATCTGAGATTGTGTGATGCATATCGTATAATCATGCCCATGGATACTTGAGGTGACAATGGAGTATCTAGGTGACATTAGGGTTTTGGTTGATTTGTGTCTTAAGGTGTTATTCTAGTACGAACTCTTGAATAGATTGATCCGAAGGAATAACTTTTAGGTGGTTTCGTACCCTACCATAATCTCTTCGTTTGTTCTCCGCTATTAGTGGCTTTGGAGTGACTCATTGTTGCATGTTTAGGAATAGTTATATGATCCAATTATATTATTATTGTTGAGAGAACTTGCACTAGTGAAAGTATGAACCTTAGGCCTTGTTTCCTACCATTGCAATACCGTTTACGCTCACTTTTACCACTTGTTACCTTGCTGTTTTTATATTTTCAGATTACAAATACCTATATCTACTATCCATATTGCACTTGTATCACCATCTCTTCGCCAAACTAGTGCACCTATACAATTTACCATTGTATTGGGTGTGTTGGGGACACAAGAGACTCTTTGTTATTTGGTTGCAGGGTTGCTTGAGAGAGACCATCTTCATCCTACGCCTCACACGGATTGATAAACCTTAGGTCATCCACTTGCGGGAAATTTGCTACTGTCCTACAAACCTCTGCACTTGGAGGCCCAACAACGTTTACAAGAAGAAGGTTGTGTAGTAGACATCATGATACCAACAGTCTTTCGCAGTATGGCCCAGCTTGCCACATATTTGACAGCGAGGCGAGTCCAGACGAGTCCGGCCAGATCCACTTTCGCCGCTGCCGCTGCCGCCACCGCGGCGAGATTTGTTGTTGAAGCGCCCGCCGTTGTTGCCGCTGCCACCAGAGCGCCCCTGCCATGGGAGGAGCCACGAGAGCGTGCACCACCATGCCCGCGGGTTGCAGCGTTTGTGGACGACTTGAAGGAGTTGCCGCCCGCATCGTGGAACTGCGCCATGCATTGGTCGAAGTTGCTGAGCATGGCGAAGATCTCATCGGGGGAGGCGGGTGACACACAGGCGTCGAGGGCCGAAACCAGGGGCTGGTACTCCAGATCCAGCCCATGGAGGATGTAGGAGATGAGTTCATCATCCTGGATCGGCTTGCGGGTCGCCGCCAGCTCATCGGCGAGGCCACGCATGAAGGTGAAGTAGGCGGCGGCAGATTGAGTACCTTTCTGCGTGTTGATGAGGGAGGTACGGATGTTGTTGACGCGGCTCAGCGACTACGACGAGTACATGCCCGCCAGCATCGTCCAGAGCGCATGCGTCGTGGTGACCGTTGATAGTGTCCTGGACTAGGGGGTACTCACCACATCGTCTCCCGACCAGGTGGATCGGGCCAAGGACCCCCATGGCGGTTCACTCATGGGCCACTTCGGGCTGCCCATGCCGCATACAAGGAGTATTCCACAAGACTTGATGATCAAGACAAGGACTCCTCTCCACCAACGTATTCGGCTAGGACTCTTGTTATCCTAGGCCTCATGTGCATTATATAAGCCGAGGCCAGGCTAGTCGCTAGATCATTATGGTATTACTCATCATTCCTCTAGGGTTTAGACCACAACATATGATCTCGAGGTAGATCAACTCTTGTAATCATTATATTCATCAAGATCAATCAAGAAGGAAGTAGGGTATTACCTCCATTAAGAGGGCCCGAACCTGGGTAAACACCGTGTCCCTTGTCTCCTGTTACCCATCGATCCTAGATTCACAGCTTGGGACCCCCTACCCGAGATCCGCCGGTTTTGACACCGACAACCGTGACCAGCACCTCCTTGGAGAGGTTGCTCAGCAGGTAGCCGAGCACTTGCTGGTCCTCCCGGACCCAGATAGGATGGAGAGGGTTGGGCACGAACGTCTCCTTGCCGTCCTTGTCCTTGGCGGCGAGGAGCTTGGCCGGCTCTGGTGATGTGCCGTCGATGAAGCCGAAGACGCCGGCGCCATGCAGTTGGGGTGTGATCTGCGTGCACCACAGCACATAGTTCATGCGGGAAAGCTTCTCGATGACCTGCCCATTGAGATTGGACTGGGCGGCGCCGGAGGAGGAAGACATGGTTTTGGCACAGGTGGAGTCGATGGAGCTAGATGGGAAGTAGGAAGGCTCCGATTATCATGTGCGTTGGCGGAAACGTCTTACCCGATCCAGGGCGACGTGATGCGTGTTAAATAGGCAGGGTGCGAACCTGAGATAACGCGTACAGGAGTTTGTTTAGATACAACTTGAGGAGAAGGAAAGATAAGAGATAAGCTAGCTAGTAGTTACAACAGAAGATATCCTATGTGCCTTGTTATCTCGAAGATATTCTCAACCTCCTGTACGCCTCCTGTACGCCTCCAATACGTGACCATTCATGTGTTTAACATAGACAAAGATGGAGTGTTTGCTGTACACGAGACTGTAAAATTCACCTGATGCTGACATGATGTCTTAAGCAGTTTTCTGTACAAGATAGACTGTTAGGGAAACTCTTCCTTCAGTTGCCAGACACATATAGGGGACATTACAGGTAACTGGGGGTAGTACAAATGATGGTTACTATTATAACTTGAAATGACCAAAATAATTCATGGTTTTTTACTGCTAAAATCCTATTTTTCTATGGTTTGGCCCTCCCTAACCTGTTTTAACAGCCCTCGGCCCCCCTGATTCGGTTTTTCTGGCTCCGCTACTGATTATGGCTGTGTGACAAGCTGAAATAGCGCTGCTGTCTGCTACATTAAAATGCTGATAACTTGGCCGACGATGGGTGGACGCTGCAGGATGCATCGATCATGTTGGTCGACAAAAATTCCGTTATGCTTGGTCGTTTCGGTTCGTAGCCATATCTGAAAATACAAGTGCCAAGTACTACTGAAACTGGTTGGGTGATGATTTCAGGGCTCAAGTATGGCACCAAGGCTTCCTCCGGATAAGATGAGGAAGATAACAGTTTCACACCTGAAGATTGTGAACGGCAACCTTGCAAGTACCAGAAGGATTTTCAGCGACGTACACAGCACGGTGCAGAAGGTTTTCGAAGCAACGTGCACAAGTTTAGTCATAGATAGTGTTGCCAACACCAAATTATAATAATGCAGAAAATAATAACCTTAGAGTAAGTTTGTCCTTTTATTTATATACTCGTTTCACTTATAATGTACCACTGCATGCTGTAAACTTGTTAGATTAAGTGGACAGTACTGAAAGGATCAGACAAAAATTCTAGTATCTACTGTAGTTGTCAACTGCAAGTTTCTGAACCATCATGAACATATGAACAATCACAACCAAAAA
>NW_021230130.1:0-1261 GCF_002162155.2 Triticum dicoccoides | reverse complement strand
GTGCCAGGATTCTGTTGGTCGAATTGGCCGATGGCGTTGGTGTTGTTCTTGAAGACTTGGAACCGCATCTCCTCCTCCTCATGGCACGAGTAGTGCTTTGAGTACTTGATCACCCACTTGGAGAACCTCTCCCTCACCTCGGACTCCGGCAGCTCAAACGGCGGGGGCGGCGGCGGTGGGTATTTTGCCGCAGCAAGCCATGCCTGCAGGAAAGTGGTGAGGCACAAGAGTAGGACAAGGTAAGGCGTGGAGGAAGCCATCTTGATTAGCTCAGGTTGTATCCTTGTCTGGAATACATGCACCGGACCTCATGCTTATATAGGCGGGCGCCTAGCTAGTTCCATCGCAGCAGCACGTCGTGGGTGGCTGATGTACTGTCGCAGGGTTTTTTTTCAAACGAGATTTTTGGAAATTCGCGAAACAATGAAATACCGTCTGAAAAAATCAAATTGTTTTGAATTTAAATAAGTGAACAAGGTCAAAGAGAAAATGTATGCACACGTGTGTAGAACTTGCTTAGTGGCCTGGTTCAAAGGAAGCGCATGCTAATGACATGGAGTCGCGGGTTCCATCCCTGTTTCACGAGATTTACATTTTTTTATTTCTATGTGGTGTTTTTTTCTCTCGCAACATGGCACATTAGAACAAAGTATACACCAACTATTCTGCTAAATAGTGTTGTGTCCTTTTCGCATTGCACAACTTGAACTAAATGTGAGTTTATGTTACTATAATGTACTCCCTCCGTTCCAAAATAGATGACCAGTTAGTGCAAAGTTGGGTCATCTATTTTGGAACGGAGAGAGTACTTGTTTGCTCATACCTAACATCGATCAGCTGTTGTGCTAGTCATTTGTGCTAGAGAATCTTTCCATGGATAATGCGTTTCAGAAACTAATTTGAGTGTGAGACACCAAGTCATATTTGAACTTCTGTCCATCGGAGAAGATACATGCATGGTGGCCTGTAAGCGAGCATGTGGTACGACCGAATCATTGCTAGCTAGCTACTATGAGTACGTACTTATATTCGGTTATCAAGTGTACATCACTGAGCCAATTAACTATCCTAATAGATAAGATTATATATAGGACTAAGACGTACCATATCATTCTAAATCGATAAAACACTCATGCAAACCAAACATGACAGTATGTATACCACCGAATATTCTAAACATAACTAGTACAGAACTGTACTTTGTTCGAGTATTAAAAGGATGACGTTTTTGAATGTTTACTTGAACATTCAACCAGTGTGA
>NW_021230129.1:0-3014 GCF_002162155.2 Triticum dicoccoides | reverse complement strand
TTTTTGTTCCTGTTTAGTAATAAATAATTAATCTAGCCTCTGTTTAGATGTGGTTTTATGCTTTTAATTAGTGTTTGTGCCAAGTAGAACCTTTGGGAAGACTTGGGGGAAGTCTTTGCGATCATGCTGTAAAAAACAGAAACTTTAGCGCTCACGAGAATTGCTGACATTTTTATTTGGAGAGTGATAATTAGTTAATTATTTTTGCAGATGATTAATAGATAAATTCCTCAGGTCCAGCAATTTATTTGAGAATTTTATGAGTTCCAGAAGTATACGTTTGATCCATATTACTACAGACTGTTCTGTTTTCGACAGATTCTGTTTTTCATGCGTTGTTTACTTATTTTCATGAATCTATGGCTAGTAAAAGAGTTTATAAACCATAGAGAAGTTGGAATACAGTAGGTTTAACACCAATATAAATAAAGAATGAGTTCATTACAGTACCTTGAAGTGGTGATTTATTTTCTTATCCTAACGGAGCTTACGAGTTTTCTGTTAAGTTTTGTATTGTGAAGTTTTCAAGTTTTGGGTAAAGATTCGATGGGCTATGGAACAAGGCGTGGTAAGAGACTAAGCTTGGGGATTCCCAAGGCACCCCAAGGTAACATTCAAGGACAACCAAGAGTCTAAGCTTGGGGATGCCCCGGAAGGCATCCCCTCTTTCGTCTTCGTTCATCGGTAACTTTACTTGGAGCTATATTTTTATTCACCACATGATATGTGTTTTGCTTGGAGAGTCAATTTTTTTTGTTAGGAATTGCTTGCTGTTATTTAGAATAATGTTTTGCATCTTTTATTTCAATAAAAGTGGCATTGATAGCCTTTACTATGCCTATGTTACAAGTATACATGTTGCTGTTTGAAAACAGAAAGTTTACCGCTGTTGCAATAATTCTCTAGAAAAGTCAGAATGTGATAAAATGTTGAAACCTTTTGAATATAAAATTCTGATAAATTTACTACAGTGGGAATTTTCTTTCATAATTTTTGGAGATAGGTAAGTATGGATGTTGCAGCATTCTTTACAGACTATCCTGTTTAGGCAGATTGCTGTTATGTTTGCATTGTTTGCATATGTTTGCTTCTTTAATGATTCTATTTGAGGATAGGACTATTAAATATGCATAGGCATTTAGTATGCAATGTTGAATAATAATTTTAGTGATTTTCTACAGTAGAGTATGATAAGTTTTTGGCAATGGTTTATACTAACTTATCTCACGAGTCCTTGTTGAGTTTTGTGTGGATGAAGCTTTTGAGATTTAGGGAGACCGTGATATGAGAGGAATTAAGGAGACAAAAAATCTCAAGCTTGGGGATGCCCAAGGCATCCCAAGACAATATTTCAAGAAGTCTCAAGCGTCTAAGCTTGGGGATGCCCTGGTTGGCATCCCACCTTTCTTCTTCAACAATTATCGGTTAGTATCGGTTGATCCTAAGTTTTTGCTTCTTCACATGATGTTTGCTATTCTTAGATGTCATTTTATTTTGCTTTTCTTTCTGTTTGAATAAAATACCAAGATCTGAAATTCTTAAATGTTAGAGAGTCTTCACATAGTTGCATAATTATTCGACTACTCATTGATCTTCACTTATATCTTTCGGAGTAGTTTGTCATTTGCTCTAGTGCTTCACTTATATCTTTTAGAGCATGGTGGTAGTTTTATTTTGAAGAAATAGATGAACTCTCATGCTTCACTTAGATTATTTCAAGAGTCTTAAATAGCATGGTAATTTGCTTAAAATCCTAATATGCTAGGTATTCAAGATTAGTAAAATTTTCTTATGAGTGTTTTGAATAGCAAGATAAGTTTGATGCTTGATGATTGTTTTTAGATATGGAGGTAATAATATCAAAGTCGTGCTAGTTGAGTAGTTGTGAAATTTAGAAATGCTTGTGTTGAAGTTTGCAAGTCCCGTAGCATGCACGTATGGTAAACGTTATGTAACAAATTTGAAACATGAGGTGTTATTTGATTGTCCTCCTTATGAGTGGCGGTCGGGGACGAGCGATGGTCTTTTCCTACCAATCTATCCCCCTAGGAGCATGCGCGTAGTGCCGAGGTTTTTGATGACTTGTAGATTTTTGCAATAAGTATGTGAGTTCTTTATGACTAATGTTGAGTCCATGGATTATACGCACCTCACCCTTCCATCATTGCTAGCCTCTTCGGTACTGTGCATTGCCCTTTCTCACATTGAGAGTTGGTGCAAACTTCACCGGTGCATCCAAACCCCGTGATATGATACGCTCTTTCACACATAAACCTCCTTATATCTTCCTTAAAAAAACCACCATACCTACCTATTATGGCATTTCCATAGCCATTCCGAGATATATTGCCATGCAACTTTCCATCATTCCGTTCGTCATGATACATTCATCATTGTCATATTGCTTAGCATGATCATGTAGTTGACATAGTATTTGTGGCAAAGCCACCGTTTATAATTCTTTCGTACTTGTCACTCTTGATTCATTGCATATCCCGGTACACCACCGGAGGCATCCATATAGAGTCATACTTTGTTCTAGTACCGAGTTGTAATCATTGAGTTGTAAATAAATAGAAGTGTGATGATCATCATTCAATAGAGCATTGTCCCAAAAAAAAGGCCAAAGAAAAAAAAGAAGGCCCAAAAAAAGAAAATAAGTAAAAGGGGCAATGCTACTATCCTTTTGCCACACTTGTGCTTCAAAGTAGCACCATGCTCTTCATGATAGAGAGTCTCTTGTTTTGTCACTTTCATATACTAGTGGGAATTTTTCATTATAGAACTTGGCTTGTATATTCCAACAATGGGCCTCCTCAAGTGCCCTAGGTCTTCGTGAGAAAGCAAGTTGGATGCACACCCACTAGTTTCTTTTGTTGAGCTTTCATACATTTATAGCTCTAGTGCATCTGTTGCATGGCAATCCCTACTCCTCGCATTAACATCAATCTATGGGCATCTCCATAGCCCATTGATTAGCCTTGTTGATGTGAGACTTTCTCCTTTTTTGTCTT
>NW_021230128.1:0-2601 GCF_002162155.2 Triticum dicoccoides | reverse complement strand
TAAGTGTTGATCTTACATGAAAATAGTGTATTTTTTATTTTAGGGTCCACGTGTAAGTAAAAGTGTATTTATTTATTTATGTATCTTGGAAGGTTGTTAGTCCTACTTTTGGGTAAGGATGTATTTTTTATTGATGAAGGTTGCTGGTTTCATTTGTGAACTCACCACCAACTTCAAACTTTATAAGTAGGAAAAGTTATTGGGATTGTGTAGAAGTGCATGCTCTAACCAATGCAACCAAAAAACCAATCTGATGGAAGAGACTAGGCAGCACATTATACGTCAACACTCCCCCTCACGTGTGGCTCCCTCGGGCCTAAACATGGACCGAAAGTGGGCTGCAATTTAATTGCGCCAGCGGGTCTTGAACTCAAGACCTCTTGGCTCCGATACCATGTAGAAGTGCATGCTCTAGCCAATACAAGTAAAAGACCGATCTGATGGAAGAGACTAGACAGCACATTATACGTCAACAGATTGGTTGATTTTTGTATGTGTTTGTATCTTGCTTATAAATGAAAAGGAGCTCACACTCTCATGCTTTGGCCATGCAGCATATTGCATAGCTTTTGGTGACCCAAATGCTAGACTGAACTCAAACGATGTCAAGATTTGTGTGTTTTTAGAAAGAAAAAAAGCCATAAGATTGGTGTGTTCTAAACTAAAATCGGTAGCTTTTGAATGCTTTGGGGATTATTTTTCTTTTTCCTTGCATAGGCCTAACTATGGTCTTGTAGGACATTGCTCCTTGTTGGTGTGTGTTTTTATGTGTGTGTGTGTTGATATTGCGGGTGTGCATCCTAATCATGTAGAGATCATGTGTGCATTCATTGTGTTTCTATATTCCCTTGATGCTTCATCTTAAGACAATAAAACCCGCCCTTTGTTGGAAAAAAAAAGCCAGCCATAAAACACTGATTTCAAATGCATACAAGGAATGGCTCTTTAATAAGAGAATTGGTGAAGATGATATAATTAGATAGACGATCCTTCTTGTAATAAATTTCTCTTAGCATGTCATCTCAACATGCAACACATATGAAAAAGATGTACCTCAACATGCAATTGAGAAAACTATTATGGTACTTGTATTTAATGAAACTCTGCCTTTTTAAACCCGTATTTGACAACCACTACTATATAATAATCACATACAGTAAATTGTCATCTATATATTTTCTGTTCTCATTTTATTAATCCCACTATTTATGTTTCAATCTTAACGAAATACTTCCTCCGTCCCAAATTAAGTGACTCAACTTTGTACTAATTTGGAAATATATCACAACAAATTTTCCAAAAACGAGTAGATGTAGCAAGAAATGTGCACCAGTGTATGCACTTAATTTGGTCGTCGAGCTTAGAAAATCTTACACATGAGTTTGTCTGATCCCGCCCTTACATGGACGTACACGTACATGGGGTACCTCTGCTACTAGCTAGCTAGCCTACTGCTACATCCCTTCCAAAGGCAGCAGATCAGATCCAATATGCATCTCTGATACAAAGCGTCACCGATCAATCAACCAACTTCAAGAAATCTTGCAGTGTGAAAAAATCATATCGACCAAGAAACCCTGTCGTTGGTGCACGGTCACCGCCGCTGCAGCCGGCCGCTTCCAGACGCAAATCATCCAAGGCCTTGTCAACATCCAAGACCATGTCGCGGTAGTCGAGTTCGTCCATGAAGGCCTCCTCTTGCTCCTCGTACATCTTCTGCTGAACCTGAGCATCCAAGGAAGCATCGCCGCAGGCCACGCCCGTCGCTGCTTTCTCTTCCTCGATGGCCTCCGTGAGGTGGCGGGTGATGTCCTCGATGCTCTCCATGAGCAACCGCGTGGTCTCCATCACCCAGTCTGCTTCGCCTGCCGCGGCCGCCACTCCGATCAACTCGATGGTCTCGTCGATCTCGAGGGTGAGGTCGCCCGTGGCTACAGAGTTCAAGTGGTACAAGACGTGCTCGCCGGCCCCGGCCACCGTTGTTGCCATCTTGCCGACGGCCTCGCTGAGCTCCGCGAGGGCATGCAGGACGTCCTTGTCGATCGCGTCCGCCGCGATCTTGTCCAGGTCGCCTCGGAGCTTGTCGGCGAAGGAGGCGAAGCCGCTGGGCCTCGTAAAAGCTTCGTCATCGGCCGACGTCGCCGCGTCCTTCTGCTCGTCAAATGCCGTAGCCCCCATCGCCGCGCACGTTGGTTTCGCTCGTTCTCTGTGGATTCGCGGCGAGAGCCAAGGAAAGGGCTACGGTCAAGCCCTGATTACCGGGACGAGAGATCGAGAGAGGCAATGTCGATGTTAATGTATGCAGAGGCCCCTGCCGCTGCTGTCTCTTGTGAGAGCCGGGGAAGGAATACAGTTGTGTATCGGAATTCGGAAGTCGAATTCGATGTCGAGCCTGTTTCCTTATGGGAAGTCGAATTGGATGTCCCATACGAAAAATATGATTTCCTTTTTTATCATTTCTTCAATTTTATAGGGGTAATTTACGCACGGTAACTTAATAGCAACTATATTTCCGATTTTTTATTAATAATAAATGATAAACCAATTATTCCAAATCTGATAAAGCTAACTTGAAATTTTGAAAAATAGGAAGGACACTAC
>NW_021230127.1:0-1078 GCF_002162155.2 Triticum dicoccoides | reverse complement strand
TTTGTATTGTTTTATTTTCTTTTGTGCTTTATTTTAATTTTGAAGGAGTTTCACATATTCTACGGTACTACATACATGCATATGAATGTACAATTTCAAACAAATTTGAAATTAAAACCAAAAATAATTCAAGAGGAATATACAATATATATTCAATATCATCGGATGACCATATACAATTTTGAACAAGTTTCCATACATAATTTAATGCATATAAAGTTCTACGTCCTCGTAATGGTGTTCTCCTTTAGGATGGAGGACTTTCCTCCTGAACCATCCAGCTAGTTCCTCTTGAAGTGGTCGGAAGCGAGCTTCTGGACTAAGCATCATCCGGAGGTTATTCCTCTGAGCATTGGTATCACTCGGAACCCGCTCAGAGGTGTATCTCCGGATCATCTCACAGACATAGTATGCACATAGATTGGTCCCCGCTGGCTGAATATCCTCACCATTCTTAGCCTTTGCCCTTTTTAATTCTATCTCTTTTTTGAATTCACCGACCTTTGTATCTACGAACCGTCTCCAAACCCTACGAGGCAAAGAAAATTAAATGAACAAGAGAGTTATTAGTTACTTGATATTAGGAAATGAACGAAATAGGCCGATCGATATAGAGCGCAAATGAATGAAAATAATTACTTCTGCATCATTCTTCTCATGTCGACCCAAAGCTTTGGATCCTTATTCAGAGAGTCGTGGACGAGACATTCTGAGGTGTCAACTTTAATTACTAGCAGAATCCAGTGGAACCTGCGGACACGATACATGCACAGTACGTCATGCATAACTCATCGATTAGCCGGCCACATACCATGCATGGAGTAAACAAAAGAGAATGTGCTCAAGACAGAAACACTCACCCAAAATGGTAAGGAAATAGAATATCACTTTTGAGTTCCTGCTTTGTAAGAAACTGCCACAGGTCTGCCTCCATGTCGGCGGGGTGATGCTCCAACACATATCCATTAACGATGTGTGGGTCAATGAACCCAACATCATGGATGTTCCTTACTCTGCATTCCTTAATCTTCATTCTGCATGTATAATAGCGGACACAACAATATAGTTAGGACATATA
>NW_021230126.1:0-977 GCF_002162155.2 Triticum dicoccoides | reverse complement strand
ATGCCGAGGATACTGCTCTCGCACAGGGACATGACCTGGGCGGTGTGGCGGTCCATATGCCCCGACCGGTCCTTGAGGAGCCTCCCGTGCGCCGCCTCCAATGCGATCTTGGCTCGGATGTAGGACGCACCGATGGCGACGGCCTCGCGTCGCTGCCGGCCACCAGGCGTTCGTAGCGAGCGGGCGTCGGCGAGCCCGTCGCGCAGGAGGCGGTTGAAGGAGGGGAACACCTTGTGGTACCCGTGCTCGTAGTAAAATGCCATGTCCACCACGTAGTTGGAGAAGAGGGTGCGCACGTCGTAGGCGCCAATCAGCAGGTTCGCCATGCCGCAACCAGATAGGGCGTTGGTTGTTGTCATCGCCTCAGGCCAGTCGGCGGCGCCCAGCAAGGCGAGAACCTGCGGCGCGGCGTGGACCAGCCCGGCGCCCTTAGTGGGCAACACGTTGCCGATTGCATGCTGCGTGCTTTTCCACAGCGCCAGCTCCGGTGACAATCGCAGTTGCACCACCCTGGGCCGCGCCGCGTCGCCTCCACCATCACTGCTAATGCTAGCAAACATCTCCGCCAGCATGTCTTCCGCCTCGCGAGACAGCCTTCTCAGATCTGCCATGGCCCCCGTCCCCTTGCCGACCAAGGCCCTCGCCGCCGAGTAGCCCGTGTACAAGGGGAAGACTCCATCTTGCTGCTTTGCCAGCCGGGCACCCCAGAAATATGAACGGATTGCAACTAGACCGCTGCCGTTGTCGCCAGGGACAGTGTCCTTCTCCCTCACCACCTCAATGTCGAGTCCGTGGAGAGAGCAGCCACCCCAGGTTGGGGTTGGTGTGGGTGGTACCTCCGCGTCGCCGCGACGAGTCCAAGCGAGACTCAACATTTTTATTTAGTACTGTATTAAAAAAAATGCAGGTAATGGACTTCTCGTGGTGTTTGCCAGCCTTGTGTATTCCCCAGCAGCTTATATAGCCATATCAACGCA
>NW_021230125.1:0-387 GCF_002162155.2 Triticum dicoccoides | reverse complement strand
TGGAAACGATCTTTGGTTCGGGAGTTTCATCAGTCCTCTTAAATGGTGTTCCTGGTCGGAAATTCAAATGCAAATGTGGCGTGCGACAGGGTGACCCTCTCTCGCCACTGATTTTTGTCCTTGCAGCTGATCTGCTCCAAGCTGCGATCAACGACGCTTATGCCCAGGGTCTGCTAGAGCTTCCCATTCCTCGTGAAAATGCAGGTGACTTCCCGGTGGTGCAATACGCTGACGACACAATCTTGGTTATGCAAGCTTGTCCTACACAGTCTGCCCACATGAAACTTATCTTGGAGGATTATGCGGCTTCGGTGGGACTCAAGATCAACTTCCATAAATCAACCCTCATACCCATTAATGTCGACAACCAATGTGCGAGTGGGTTAG
>NW_021230124.1:0-1751 GCF_002162155.2 Triticum dicoccoides | reverse complement strand
GACCTTCAACGATGTCCAGCTCGGACATGCACGGCCGGTGGATCTGTTCCTCCATCACGGAAGAAGATGTGCTAAAGCTGAGAGACACCAGGTATCTAACCGGCGAAATTTCGCATAGGCTACCTGCCCAAGGGCAGGTTATTCCCACTCCCGAGCCTGGTGAGAGCGTGGTGTTCGTGTCTCACTTCCTTCGAGGTTTAGGCTTCCCGACGGACCCCTTCGTGAGGGGGCTCATGTTTTATTATGGGCTGGAATTCCACGACTTGGATCCGGAGTCCATCCTCCACATCTCGTCGTTCATTGTCGTATGTGAAGCCTTCCTCCGCATTACCCCTCACTTCGGATTGTGGCTCAAGACCTTCAAAGTGGAGCCGAAGATGATCAAGGGGCATCAGGTAGAGTGTGGAGGGGCTGGTATAAGCAAGAATGCTGACGCTCCATGGCCCGAGGGCTCTTTTCAAGAGGAGCTCAATTTATGGCAACAGGAGTGGTTTTATATCACCGCTCCTAGGGGCACCAAATGGGCGGCGCCACCTGCCTTCCGCTCGGGTCCTCCACTGCGGCAGGCGTCATGGGTCAATAAAGGGCTCGTCCGGGGACCGTCCAAGGACGTACCTCTGTTGCAGGGCCGTATTAGAGACATCCTAGAGAGAGAGATCAATCTGGTCGTAATAGTGCAGGTCATGCTGATTCGTCGCACCTTTCCCTGCAAACGTCACCCCCTCCGCCTATATGAGTTTAATCCGGAGGGACCACGAGCTCTCCAACATTTTATGGGCGCAACGCCCGTGGAGATGTACCAACTGTTCTTCGGATCACAAGCAATGTGTCTGGACTTAACCGAGGACGCAGGTCCGAGCTGCAATCGCGGAGATACTCAAGTAAGTAGTCCTGTACCCGGACATGCTATCCGCATATTTATCATAAACTTGCCCTTAAAAGAGCTATCCTTTAAACAGGAGTGGATAGCAGAAGCAAAACTGATCAGGTGTCCGGCCCCCCTCCCTGAGACCATGCCGGATCTTGTATTAACCAAGATGCTAGAGGTTGTGCCTTTTGAAGAAGGCAAAGGGGGGAACAGGGGAACTACTACCTACGTGAGGGAGGCTATCAAGAAAGGGGGGATCGAGAATCCCTCCCTCCAAGGGGAGAAGAGGACCGCTTCTGAAGATCCGGAGACCAAAGCCTCGAAGCGGGGGAAGAAATCTTCGCCAAAGGGTCATGTGGCGGGAGATGCCCCGGCCGCACTATTTCCCCAAGGAGATCAGCCCTCCAGCGAGCCGTAAGTAAAGGGGGGGTGTTTTTTTCTTAAAAGAGAGACATCCCCGTTTTATTTCTGAAGGTAACCGAAAGTTTACCTTGTAGTTCGGATCTCAGCCCTTCACAGCAGAGCTCGTCTTCAGGGGATCTTGCTCCGGAGATGATGGAGATCGAAACGCCTCCGCCTGCCGTACCGTTATGTGAGGCGGACGACCCTGAGGTGTCGTCGCAGAGGGCTTCTCCGAATCCGGCGGGGCCAGAAGGCAGCCGTATGTCCCCTCAAAGCCCTCCGTGTTCGGCCTTCGAAAAAGGCCACCAGACGAGTCCGGCACCAACGGGTGTACGGTCAGAGGAGCTGAAGGATCTGCTCGGGCGAGCGTCTATCTCGGAGGATCACCGTACGTTAATGGGTACGGTGATTGAAAGGATTTCATCCGCTGAGAGCGGATTGCATGAAGCCGTCGTAAGTTTACTGACGGGTTTTGAGGTAC
>NW_021230123.1:0-789 GCF_002162155.2 Triticum dicoccoides | reverse complement strand
GGGGGCGGGCTAGGGTTCGGAGGGGCGGCGCGGCGCTTGGCTGTGGTGGCGGCGGGGTGACGCCGCGCCATGGCGACCAGCGGTGGCGAGGTGGCGCCGTGGGATCCGCGGAGGCGGCGTCCGTGGGATCCGTGGCGGCGGTGGCGGCGTCCCTGGCGATCCCAGATCGAGGCCGCTGGTGGGAGGAGAGAGAATGCTTTTTTCCTTTGCGATTCTGAAAACCGGTGGACAAAGGTGTGGGAGTGGGATGTAAAGAAACAAAACCGACGAAAAAAACCGATGAAAAAAACCATGAGAGGTGGTAGGATGACGAAAAAAAACGGCGCTGAGAGTATGATGAAAATAAACCAGCAAAAATTAACCGCGCGGACTATTCACCAAGTCGTCCATTAGGAGTAGAGATTAACTTAGCACTCTACGTGCGGACTGCCGGCCGCAAGTACTACCACTAATTAACCCGGCTTCCCAACGGAGTACTCGCTCCCTCCGTAAAGAAATATAAGAGTGTTTAAAGCAACTCCAGCGCTAGACCCCATCCGGACGTCCGCTTTTGTTCGTTTAGGGTGCGATTTGGCGGACGTCCGGGGGCGGACAACCGTATGGGTCATCGGCGCCCAACGCGCAGAAGGGCCCTGGGACCCCAAACGGTCCGCCCCGCCTCACCCCGAGCTCGCCATGCCGCCCCGCGCGCACCACGGAGCCCCGCCGCAAGCTCGTCGCCGCCCTGTCGTGCGTGCCCCGCCCCGAGGCCGTGTTGCCCTGCACACGCGCCCCAGCCTCGCCCCAGGC
>NW_021230122.1:0-557 GCF_002162155.2 Triticum dicoccoides | reverse complement strand
GAACTTGCAACCATGTCCTATTTAGATGTGTCATTGCAAGGTTGAAAGCACAAGTGCTCCCTGGGTGATTTTAGTAATTAATTTCAACATATCTCTTGTTGGATTAATATTTTTATCTAGTATATTTCAGAAAGTTCAACAAAGGCGTGACATGGACAAGAGGATGTGGAACCCCTTCTAGATGCTAAGGACAGAAGATTGGCAAAAGCTCAAGACACTCTTCATTTCTATTTTAGTGATCCAAGATCACATTGAGTCCATATATAGGAAAGCCAATACTGTTAAAAGGGGATGAGGTGTTACTTAATGGTCTACTTGCTCAAAGTGCTTAGTGATATGCTCCAAAACCCTCAACCACTTTCTTATTTCCACATATATCATAAACCTAAAGTCAAACTCGGCCCCACCGATTTGATCTATCTGGCGCCACCGAGTTCATTTGACATAGTCACTGCCAGAAACCCTAACCAGTTCGATCTACCGATAGGGATCTCGGTCTCACTGAGAAGGGATTGCAAACTCTCTGTTTCCCTTCGTAACGTTTCGGTCTAACCGAG
>NW_021230121.1:0-453 GCF_002162155.2 Triticum dicoccoides | reverse complement strand
AAGAATGGATCTCTGCAGGGTAGATTATCTGGTAGACAACAACGAGGAAGGTGGCGGAAAGTAACTCTCGAATTGAAATTTAAGACAATATCGAGAGCAAAGCAAGAAGGTGCAAAATAGAAGTTTCAAGCGCATAGGCAATCGTTCGTTGCCTGAAGCGAAGTGTGAAAGGGGTTCAGAGCAATGGGAATAAGTATTGCGTCTGATACCAAACTGATGATCTCATCGGAAGGTGGCTCGTGAATTACACACGAGGCCACGCGTGAGGAATAACTTTGGGAACAGGGGGTGTACAGGAGAGTCAGGTTTCGATCCTGTGGAACTGTGGGTTAAGGGCCCACCATGTGGGTTAAAAATAGGAGCGGTGACATCTCGCACGGTCACAATAGCAAGGCATGTCAGAGGGTAGCCTATCAGTTATGTCGGCACAATGTCGGTACCAGGGGCGAGGGA
>NW_021230120.1:0-1364 GCF_002162155.2 Triticum dicoccoides | reverse complement strand
GTCCCGGTACGTTACCGGAAAAACCCGAAACTTTTCCGGTGACCAAAACAGGACTTCCCATATATAAATCTTTACCTCCAGACCATTCCGGAACTCCTCGTGATGTCCGGGATCTCATCCGGGACTCCGAACAACATTCGGTAACCACATACAAACTTCCATTATAACCCTAGCGTCATCGAACCTTAAGTGTGTAGACCCTACTGGTTCGGGAGACATGTAGACATGACCGAGACGTTCTCCGGTCAATAACCAACAGCGGGATCTGGATACCCATCTTGGCTCCCACATGTTCCACGATGATCTCATCGGATGAACCACTATGTCAAGGACTCAATCGATCCCGTATACAATTCCCTTTGTCTAACGGTATTGTACTTGCCCGAGATTCGATCGTCGGTATACCGATACCTTGTTCAATCTCGTTACCGGCAAGTCTCTTTACTCGTTCCGTAACACATCATCCCGTGATCAACCCCTTGGTCACATTGTGCACATTATGATGATGTCCTACCGAGTGGGCCCAAAGATACCTCTCCGTTTACACGAAGTGACAAATCCCAGTCTCGATTCGTGCCAACCCAACAGACACTTTCGGAGATACATGTAGTGCACCTTTATAGCCACCCAGTTACGTTGTGACGTTTGGTACACCCAAAGCATCCCTACGGTATCCGAGAGTTGCACAATCTCATGGTCTAAGGAAATGATACTTGACATTAGAAAAGCTTTAGCATACGAACTACACAATCTTTGTGCTAGGCTTAGGATTGGGTCTTGTCCATCACATCATTCTCCTAATGATGTGATCCCGTTATCAATGACATCCAATGTCCATGGTCAGGAAACTGTAACCATCTATTGATCAACGAGCTACTCAACTAGAGGCTTACTAGGGACATGGTGTTGTCTATGTATCCACACATGTATATGAGTTTCCTATCAATACAATTATAGCATGGATAATAAACGATTATCATGAACAAGGAAATATAATAATAACTAATTTATTATTGCCTCTAGGGCATATTTCCAACAGTCTCCCAGTTGCACTAGAGTCAATAATCTAGTTCACATCGCCATGTGATTAACACTCACAGGTCACATCGCCATGTGACCAATATCCAGAGAGTTTACTAGTGTCACTAAACTAGTTCACATCATCATGTGATTAAGACTCAATGAATTCTGGGGTTTGATCATGTTTTGCTTGCAAGAGAGGTTTTAGTCAACGGGTCTGCAACATTCAGATCCGTATGTCCTTCGCAAATCTCTAGGCCATATTGTAAATGCTGCTTCCACGCTCCACTTGGAGCTATTCCAAATGGTTGCTCCACTATATGTATCCGATTTGCTACTCAGAT
>NW_021230119.1:0-1171 GCF_002162155.2 Triticum dicoccoides | reverse complement strand
ATGGCTTGAAGCCATGCAATCCGAGATAGGATCCATGTATGAAAACAAAGTGTGGACTTTGACAGACTTGCCCGATGATCGGCGAGCGATAGAAAACAAATGGATCTTTAAGAAGAAGACGGACGCGGATGGTAATGTTACCATATATAAAGCTCGACTTGCCGCTAAGGGTTATCGACAAGTTCAAGGGATTGACTACGATGAGACATTCTCTCCCGTAGTGAAGCTGAAGTCCGTTTGAATCATGTTAGCAATTGCCGCACACTATGATTATGAGATATGGCAAATGGACGTCAAAACGGCATTCCTTAACGGTGACCTTAAGGAAGAACTGTATATGATGCAGCCGGAAGGTTTTGTCGACCCTAAGAATGCTAACAAGGTATGCAAGCTCCAGCGCTCTATCTATGGGCTGGTGCAAGCATCTCGGAGTTGGAACATTCGCTTTAATGAGATGATTAAAGCGTTTGGGTTTATGCAGACTTATGGAGAAGCCTGCATTTACAAGAAAGTGAGTGGGAGCTCTGTAGCATTTCTCATATTATATGTGGATGACATACTTTTGATGGGAAATGATATAGAACTTTTGGACAACATAAAGGCCTACTTGAATAAGTGTTTTTCAATGAAGGACCTTGGATAAGCTGCTTACATATTAGGCATCAAAATCTATAGAGATAGATCGAGACGCCTCATAGGTCTTTCACAAAGCACATACCTTGATAAGATATTGAAGAAGTTCAATATGGATCAGTCCAAGAAGGGGTTCTTTCCTGTGTTACAAGGTGTGAAATTGAGCTTGGCTCAATGCCCAACCATGGCAGAAGATAAAGAAGAGATGAGTGTCATCCCCTATGCATCAGCCATAGGGTCTATCATGTATGCCATGACCTGTACCAGACCTGATATAAACCTTGCCGTAAGTTTGGTAGGAAGGTACCAAAGTAACCCCGGCAAGGAACACTGGACAGCGGTCAAGAATATCCTTAAGTACCTGAAAAGGACTAAGGACATGTTTCTCGTATATGGAGGTGACGAAGAGCTCGTCGTAAAGGGTTACGTCGACGCTAGCTTCGACACAGATCTGGATGACTCTAAGTCACAAACCGGATACATGTATATTTTGAATGGTGGGGCAGTAAGCTGGTGCAGTTGCAAGCAAAGCGTCGTG
>NW_021230118.1:0-1247 GCF_002162155.2 Triticum dicoccoides | reverse complement strand
CACAGACAATGCTGATCTTCAAATAACAAAGACTACCGGCGAGGTATATTTATATAAGCAGGCATCTGGTGATCATCACATGTTTTTTATTTGAAGATATATTAACGAATCGATCTTTCTTCTTTTAGCCCTCCGGATCAAGCAAATCTGCTTCTAAAGACAGCAGGACAAAGCGAGGCCCGGCAGAAAGTTGAAGGAGGGTGTAAAGTACAACATCGACTCCGTCAAACCTAGTGGCGAACCCCTCATGCCTAAGAACATTGCAAACAAGTGGACTCGTCAGTGCGGAGTTCTTGTGAAGGACCAACTCTCGATCTCCATTCAAGAATGGAAAGAGCCAAAAACTAAACGTTCAGGTGTTACTTGGGTCGATGACAGAGCAAAAAAAACCTTTGGTAATCTCTGATGGAACATTTCACCCTACCAGATTATTTCATTGAAGCAGATGTGGAGAAAGTCAAGGGTGCTGCTATTAAGAAGATGGCAATTGCATTCAACACCCACAAGAAAATTGTATGGGCCAACTACCTCGCTGCAGAAAGGAAGACTCCAGAATTCAAGGGAACACTGGAGAAGCAAAGAGAACACTGGGCCGATTTCATGAAATTCAAGGAATCAGAATTATCTAAGGAACTGTTGATAAAAGACAAGGCCAATGCCGCAAAAAAGACGTAGTTCCATAGGCTGGGTCCAGGTGGCTATGCGGTGGGAATGCCTAAGTGGGATAAGTCTGAGCAAGAGATGGAGGATGCAGGGGTCACTCCGGTTACTAGGCACTGGCCCCCCAGGTGCAGAACTTGGTTCTATGCGCATGGGGGGCGTTGGACCCGAAGACAGGCCTGGTTTCGCAGAAGGCAAGTCTAAAAGGAGCCGAACAAAAGATACTTGACGCAATATAAGAAGCTCGAACGGGGGTGTTCACGCCCAACAGAGAGAACGACGAGCTTACGCGTGCCCTGGGAAATCCTGAACACCCGGGAAGAACACGAGGCAAGGGCGTTATTCCCTGGCATGAGGGATTTTCGAAATGGAACGACGACTACAAGTCCCGTGCAAGAAACAAGATGGAGGAGGAGAAGAAGAGGAAGCTGGAGGAGGAGCAGAGGAAGCGGGACGCAGAACGCCTTCAAGGCCTAGAAGCAAGGCACGTGGACTTGGCACTCAAATTCCAGCAGCAGCAGCAAATCGACTCACTTAGCCAGGAAAGGGGGTCTCAGCAGCGGCAGCAGCAAGCGGATGATCGTCTA
>NW_021230117.1:0-1421 GCF_002162155.2 Triticum dicoccoides | reverse complement strand
GTTTCGTTCGATTTGATTCTTTTTGCAAACCGGAGTTCTTAAGTTGAACTTTCGGGTTAGATCTCTTACTTGAGTTTTACCTGTGCATTAGATGAGTACTTATTGTATGCTTGTTGTTTGTCTGCGATAGAATACCCGGAGTGCGGCGCCTGTTACTTCGAATCTCTAGGTTTCGCGGATCATCAGCAAGGCAAGTAACACTTGATCATACCTTTCCTACTACCCAGTTTTATTGCATTAGATCAAATCCTCAAACATTGCATGACTAGGATCTAATTAAATTGTGGGATGGGAAGTAGTTGAGGTAGTACCTATTACCTGTTTATTATCAAACCTTTGGGAGTTACCTCTATGTTGCTTATTGTGCCATGCTATGCTAGTAGACGTGGATTGGGTGAGTGATATCCATGACAGATGTGAGTTTGTTAATTAATGGTTTATCTAAGGTGGCAACTTAAACACACATCTGGGTGGATTGAGGCACCTGGGTAATCCAGGATTTGCCTGTTTTCTTTTGGACCGCCACCCAGGCTCAAAGGGATCATGAGATTATTCATGCTAGAAACTTCCATGTGCAGCCACAAGCTATTATGGGCTCCAGCATAGTTGACTAAGTCGTGCGAACTCTTACAGTGGTAGACTAGCAGATGTAGGGGATGTAGGTGGTACGGTCTACCCGATCGTAAGGTGCTAGCGCTTCTGAAAGACTATGTCTCGGTCATCCGTCTTCTCAAACACCATGTAGTGCGAGAAACCAAACGGAGGCGATCGAGTCTTGTGGGGAAAAGTGCGCAAACCTCTGCAGAGTGTATAAACTAATCATGGTTAGCCGTGTCCTCGGTTATGGACATCTTGAGTATCTAGTACCTGGATTATCATGTGAATCTCAACTTGTTACCCTAAATTAATTTGGTTGGGTTTTGTTTAATGATGTTTAATTGGGATTGCGAAGGCTGTCAACCATTCTCAATGTTTAACAACCACCATGATAGTTAAATAAATGTATTCCTTTGCAGTAGGAAAAATTGGCTTTTCGCAAAACTGTAACCATAGAGCTTTCCACCAGCCAAATATGCATATAGAATAGCTGTTTCATTCCATTACTCTCTATGTGTTACATTGCCAGCATATTCCATGTGCTGACCCATTTTCGGGCTGCAAAGTTAATGTTGCAGACTTTTCAGACGATGATTAAGAAGTTTTTAGGTCGTGGTTCTATACTCAGTGATGCCGTTGGAGTTGATGGACTCGCTTATCTTCCAAGCCTTTTGTTGTTATCGTTATTAGATGGCCTTAAGCCATGTTTATTGTAATAAGTTCTCTATTGAGATACTCGATGTAATAAGTGTGTGATTGCTACTCTGTTATAAATCCTTCGAGTACTGTGTGGTGTCAGCATTACTGATCCAGGGATGACACCG
>NW_021230116.1:0-410 GCF_002162155.2 Triticum dicoccoides | reverse complement strand
CTTTTTTTTGACTTGTAATGTGGCAATAAAAAAATACTTTAACTAGGCCTTTTGGGTCGGGGGGGGGGGGTGTCGTGCTGGGCTGCCTGCTAGCGAACAAGAAAAGCGGTGGCTGGGAGTTTGCTCGAAAGATGAGAGCAACTAGTTGAGGAGTGCTCCGAATGAACACATGGGGTGGGCTGAGAGCGCGCGCTCTCAGCCACCGTCACGTGTCATGCTACGAGCGCTACTCCGGATTTTGTGTTTTCATTTGGGTTTTTCGTGAAAAAAAGTTCGTCAAAACCTATATGAACATGGGATCTAGTTTTAAAGATCTCGATGCAAGTAATCCAACGGTGAAAACGGTTCGAGATTTGGACGCACGGTTTAAGAGATAAAACGTTTTGAAATAAACGAATCTGCGAAAAAGG
>NW_021230115.1:2420-4799 GCF_002162155.2 Triticum dicoccoides | reverse complement strand
AAAAAAAAACATAAATCGTAGCCATAGATGGCTAGACGAGATGCTACATGTATACCATGCCCTTCTTCCAGCAGGAGTCGTGGAGCCTATGCAGGAGGGACTTGGGATGGAGATTAGCTGATTTGGCCTGGATCTGGCAGCACGAGGAGTAGGCGCTGATGACCTGCAGGAAGGCCAGGCGGCCAGCAAAGGGCACCTCTCGCCGGCAACCGGTGGCTGATCCGGATCTTGTTCCTCGGGAACACGGCCGGCTGGTGGAGATCCATGCAAGATGATGATGCGCTTTCAGTTCCTGGTGGGAGGAGCACGTCGACGTCGCCCAGGAACACGTCGGTGTCGAACAAGGGCATGCTCCTCCTGGTCCCAACGCCGGCGGCGGCCATCATGGTGGTCGGATTGCTGGTTGTGGCAGGGGGCGACGGGTTGGTAGGCGGGAGCCTCGGTCCCAGCGCTGGCGGCGGTGATGGGTGTAAACTGCAGCGAGAGAGATGTCGCCAGGTTGGCCGGCTCTGGCTGGAAATGGAAGCTATTTACATGGCTAAGGCAGGAAATGGAAAGTATTACATGAGGGGGCCGGCTGGCCGGATGTGGGCCCGAACTGCCAGGGATTGGTTGAACGTTATTCAAATTTCTGATTTTTCTATAAAGCCTGCTATGGCTACATTTCCCCCGAGGCTCTTGTCGGGAAGAAAATATCTATTTAAGTTTTACGCAAAAACTCTGCTCCATTTTATTTTATTCTTTGATAAAGTATGATACATTCATATCAACAAAATACTCCCTCCTTCCCATAATGAAAAAACATTTCTGACACTAGTATTGTGTCCAAAACAAAAACACTCTCATGTTATGGGACGGAGGGAGTACCAATCACATGTCTTTTGAAACAAGATGATGTAAGTGCAAGTCCGAACTCACGATCGAGAATGTATACGGTCCAGAAAGCTCGCAAAAGAAGTTCTTAAGGGGAAAAAGCAATGACGATCCATGACAAGCAACTAAATCCCAACCATCCCTTGACAACACATGGACCGCGAGAATGATTCTTCACAAGCAACGCCTCTAGAAATGGAATGACTTCCAATCATTGATGTTGCGGAATCCAACCATTTAAGGCCAGGCCATGAGTTTTCACCTGAGATGAAGTCTGAGCAAGCTCCAAACCAGTGTTAAAAATTTCAACAAACTTTCAGTGAAGTCCCTAATATTTCAGTGGGGTCGAAAATATTTGTAACCTTGAAATTTTAAGGCAGATTCAATCTGATTTCAAATAAAAGTTAAATTATGTTAGAATTCATTAAAATTAAGTGAAATTTGAAATGTCAAAATCCAAAATAATTTTCCTAAGGGAGCAGTGCGAAAACACCACCGTTGTCTTGAATATATTTTAGTCCTTGGTTCCAGCCAACGTGGTGCACATCAAAGACTGCATATGCTTTTGTCCATAGATCTGGTTATCGTGTTTCGGACAAAGAACAGCATAGGTTTTCATACGAGCATGTCTTTTGATCTGGCTATAGCAGTTTGGATAAAGGACTGCATGTTTATAATAATCATATTCGTCGTTCCTCGCATATATCTTCTAGTCATTCTCCTCTTAGGTACGTTCTTCCAAAACAGATACAAGTCAAGATGGGTAAAGCAAGTCACTTTGACAATTATGCATGGGAAACACATGAAATATTTGAAACACAAATTACAGTCTGTGCAAGGGTTCTTTTACACGAATTCCATTACACAAGACACAAAATAACTAGAACCCAAGCTATGCTCAACACATGGGTTCTCCCACGTGAATTCTATGACATGAGGCATAAAATTCGAAATCCTTTAAATCTTATGTAATGCTCGGTGGTTCTCTTATAAGAATTCCAGGACATGAGCCATAAATATTGAAATCACAAGTTATGCTCTACACATGAGTTCTTTTGTATATATTCCATCACATGGTCCATAAAAGATTTAAAATACAAATTATGCTTCGCTCATGGATTCTCTTATATGAATTCCTCACATGAGCACAAAATGTTACAACCACAAATGACAATTTGTGCGTGCGTCCTTTTATATGAATTCCATGATATGAGACGTAAACTAGTTAAAATATAAATTGTGCTCTATGCATGGATTCTTTTATATTAATATCATGATAGAGACTTAGAATACTTAGAATAAAAATATGCTTGGTGCATGTTTTTTTACCATGAATACCATGACATGAGCATGTAACACTGAAAATATAAGTCGTGCTCCAGGCATGGGTTTCTTTGTGAAATAACATAACATGACTCACTAATTGCACAAAACATATATCCATCAAAGTATGGGTTGACAATAATATAAAACCATGTCATAAAGCTTCACTTGGTTACGCTCCAT
>NW_021230115.1:0-2410 GCF_002162155.2 Triticum dicoccoides | reverse complement strand
CCCCACCTGAATATATTGATCATCAGAACGGGCTATAAGAAACCATTTTCGGTCAAAAAAGAAGAACGCGAAACAGAAGAGAACAGAGAGGCACTAGTAGGAAAATGCTTATAGATAGAAGTTTACCAGTAGCGTTTGTTTATGACCCCATGCTACTAGTAGTTAGTAGTAGCGTTTTGTTCCTCCTAGGAGACTAGCGTCCCTCGGAGTCTATATCCATGATCTGATCGCATCTCAATAGGGATCATTCGCGTTCCATGGTGATCTCGGTCCTGATGGCCTCCCCTTCCCACGTGAACTCGGCGACAATCGGCGGTGGTGGCCGCGGCGGTGCGGTGCGGTGGTGGCCGCGGCGGTGCGGTGCGGCGGTTGCGAAACCTGACCTAGAAAATTTCTTCGATCAAATTGATCTGAACGATGAGGAGTTCGCGGATGTGGTGATCGATGAGGAAGATCTGGAGATCAAGGATAGTGTGCGGTGGCTGGCCCTGGCTAGGGTTCACACCGACAAAAACCTTCTCTCCGTAGGCGTTCTACAAGGATATGAGGGCAGCTTGCAACCCTGCACAAACTGTCAGATTCAGGCCGGTTGGGCCAAACAGATTTGTCGTCCAAGCTTTTTGTCTGGGAGATTGGGAGGGAATCATGGTGCAATGACCATGGCTGTTCCGGAATATGACGGTGTTGCTATGCCCGTATGATGGTTTTTGTAGAGCTGAAGAGGTGGTGTTTGATCATATGCCCATCTGGCTCCAGATTCATAAGCTTCCGGACCCCTATTGTAAGAAGAACATCATCGAGAAGCTGTTGAGGGGCGCCAGCAAGATCTTGGAGATGCGCCTGAACGGCAATACTAGGGGGGACTATGTGCGGGTAAGGGTGAACCACGACATGCGGCAGCCTCTCACAAAATTTGAAGTGCGGTTCAAGCAAAAGAATGTCAGGTTTACCAGGTTAGATATGAGAAGTTAGCAAGGTTTTGCAAAGTTTGTGGTCTAATTGGTCATGATCATAAAGAGTGACTAGGCGTTCACGATGAAAAGATGATGAAGTTTGGGGATTGGCTCTATGCTGATGGCCCTAGTAGACCTCGCCAGCAGACAGGTCCGAGAAAATATTCTGGTCCTCAACCTTCCAGACGGGCTATGAGCCCTGGTGCTCCTACACCGGCGAGGAATGAACAAGTGGAGACTGAGATTTTGGATACAATGACGAGCCCTTTGAAACAGGGCAGCGGTCGTATGGAGGTGGACAGGGAGGCAAGGGAGAGGCTGAATATGGATGCGGTAGGTGATGCTCCTAGTACTATTGTGGGTACTCCAAAGGTGTTGCTGGCTCTTATAGATGGTAGTGGGATCGATGTTCATGAGAACGATTCGCCAACAAGCCGTGATTCTAGCAACAAACGTGTGAAGCTTTCGGAAGACGGTGACAACAATGAGATATCGGCGGACACAATGAATGATTTGGTATGGAACTGCCGAGGGGGAACCGCCGGACAGTTCGTGAGGGGTTGGCCCTCACCAAAGAAAACAACCCCAAAGTGGTTTTCCTGTATGAGACCAGACAAACTGCTAACAAGGTGGAGAAGATGCGATGGAGGCTCAGCCTCAAGGGTTTTCATGGCGTTGAGAGTGACGGGAGATGTGGGGGTTTAGCCCTCTTCTGGCATGAGTCTCTCATAGTGACAGTTCTTGAAGCTTGCAACTAATTCATTGATGTCCGTGTTCTGGAGGTTGGTTCTGGCATATCTTAGCGAGGCACCTTTGTATACTGTGAACCGAGTGTGGAGAATTGCCAACGTATGTGGGATCACCTCTGTCGTTTCCGTGATGTGTCGCAGGAACCATGGTTGGTATGTGGTGACTTTAATGAGGCAATGTGGCAGCACGAGCATGTTTCGAGAAATATGCGTTCGGAGGTGCAAATGGTAGGATTCTGTGACTGCTTAGAGACATGTGAGTTGGATGATCTTGGTTTATGTTCCTTCCCGTTTACATAAAATAATGGTCAAGACACTTTGGGTAATGTTCAGGTCCGACTGGATCGAGCATGTGCCGATGAGGCGTGGCGGGACATTTTCCCAGCGGCGAGGGTGGTACATCTGGCTACCTCATGCTCCGATCACTCCCCTCTTCTGATCAACCTCGAGGAGGCTCCAATGCAACATTGCCGGGCTACATCCCCTCACTATGAGATCATGTGGGAATGGGATCTTATGCTGCCCCAAGTCATAGCTAGGGCGTGGGATAAACACCGGCCGGTTGGCAACCTGCCATCGGTCAGTAATTCACTTAAGGAGGTGATCGTAGAATTAAGAAAGTGGATCAAGGAAAATTTTGTCAATGTCTTGAAGGAAATTGAGGCCCTGGGCTCTCAGTTGGGTGATTTACAACTATCTAGGGCTGAC
>NW_021230114.1:0-2016 GCF_002162155.2 Triticum dicoccoides | reverse complement strand
TTATAGGTGAGTCCTTAAAAGAAAAACATAGTTACGATGGTATGGATCGCGGTGTTTTTACGACAGAATTACTATCCCTTCAATTCATATTAATTGTCGCAGATTTAGTACGAATTAAATCAACGACAATTAACATGTTGTGTTTTTAGGATTAAAAAACAATTAGGTAAAAGAAAAATGACAATTTTAGCAAAGACATGGTCAAGCCAAGAAAAGGAGATAAGTGCTAATCGATTAACTCTACTAGTATAATGTTCAAAGTCGACATCACCGTCGATTCTTTGAGGTGGACCATTACTCGGTTGGTCGATCGGAAACGCATCACAGATAGCTCACAGCCATGCATTAGCATGCCGACGACTATCTTTCGTATCTCACAACCATGTGCCTCACGTGAAGGATGGTGAAAAAGTTATTTACTCAGTTGTTCTTACGATTGAATCTAGTACCGTACGAACATGGTGATGATGTAAAAACAGAACGGGAAGGGGAGATGGATTTACTACTTACCAGGATGTAGAGGGTGCAGGCGAGGATGATGGAGCGGTAGCGGCCCAGCCACGAGTCGGCGACGAAGGCGCCCAGCAGTGGCATCAAGCAGGCCGTGCCGGACCAGGCGTTGACGCGTTGGAGTGGCCCAGCGGCCCCGTCAGGTACGTGATGAGGTTCGACGAGACGCCGAAGAAGGCGAAGTTGCCGGCGATCTCCAACACTGCACCCACCCAGCCAGACCGCCGGATCCATCAAGATGGCAGCTTAACGAATCAACTGCGGGAGAGCGCGTGCGTACCGACGACGAAGAGGGCGGAGCGCCAGCCGCCGGAGCCGCCGCGGCTGACTGGGCGGCCGCAGAAGTCGGAGACGCCGGCAGCGGCGCCGCCTCGTCGCCGTCGTCCTCGGCGGGCCGCAGCAAGGGCGCCTCGGCGTCTGCCATCTCCCTGCCTCCCTCTCCTCTGCTCGCAGCTGATTTTTTTTCTCTTGGCTGGCTGGCAGTGGCAGTGGCAGTCTGTCAACGCGCGCGGGCGATCGACAATATGGGCAGTCGTGTGGGCCGGCTACAGCTTAGCTTTAAATTTGATGCCTCCATTTTCCTCCACACGTCGCCCAGTATCACTTGTCAGTCACTAGTTGCGGGATTGCGGCGCCTCGTAGGTCCTGCTTGGAATAGAGTGAGATATTTTCATCTGTTTGGGGCGACGATGAGTTCACCCATGTCCGTTTGGGATCGTTGGATTGTCGGTGTGCCCAACGCGCGGCTGTACCCTAAATCATGTCCGAGGTGGACGTGATTAAAAAACCAAAAACTATAAAATGAAATGCCGAAAAAAATAAAATAAATGCAAACATAAAACATAATTAAACATCACGACCACAAAACGGCCTAGTTCCATGGTCCCCATAGACATAATTAACATAAAAAAATAAAAGAAATCCGCCGCCCGCGCGCTCCTGCCATGGCCGTTGCCGTCTTCTCAGTGGCCATCGTTGTCTTCGTCGTCGCTGACAAGGTCGACGTAGTCCGGCAGCATCCAGAGGTGGGACGGGGTGCCTGGTACACGGGGCCGGTATGGAAGGCCGGAGGTGCCTGCACCACCTCCTCCCGTGGCGATGCCTCCCGCTCCGGTGACCGCGGCGGCATGGGGCACAAGTTCACGCCCCCCACGGCGTCGGCCATCTCCGGAGCCGTGCACGACCAGCTCCACCCCTGGCCCACCAGCCCCGGGTGGAAGGCGGCGATGGGTTGCTCCTCGTTGACCTCCTCCTCACCGTCCTGTTGGGGAACGCAGTAATTTAAAAAAATTCCTACGATCACGCAAGATCTATCTAGGAGAAGCATAGCAACGAGCGGGGAGAGTGTGTCCACGTACCCTCGTAGACCGAAAGCGGAAGCGTTAAGTAACGCGGTTGATGTAGTCGAACAGCTTCGTGATCCAACCGATCAAGTACCGAATGCACGGCACCTCCGCGATCTGCACACGTTCAGCTCGGTGACGTCCCTCAAACTCTAGATCCAGC
>NW_021230113.1:0-400 GCF_002162155.2 Triticum dicoccoides | reverse complement strand
CCAGCTAATTTGGTTTGAGTCATATTCGTGTAGTTCGATTTAATAGTTGTCAAGGTAGTATGATTTGATTTGGTTAGGTTAGCAGGGAGCCATGGCCCATGGGTGGGATTGGTTAGATTTTGCTGATTCACGGTCAACGGAGATCAATTAGTCAGCGATGGATTTGACAGTTGTAGCACCTCCATGGTACCGAGCAACAGCGAGCTCCAGTGCAGATCGATATCTGAATTCCCATCGTAGGCAGCCAGAAGTGCCCATTTTTCCTATGCCGATCTGCCCCCTTTTTCCTATGTCGATCTGCTTCCCTCAGTTATTTGTTACACCCCCTCTGCACCCAATTATCCCTACTACATTGATGTGATTTACTTTCAAATTTTGGTACCTATTATTACGTAAATTT
>NW_021230112.1:0-425 GCF_002162155.2 Triticum dicoccoides | reverse complement strand
GTGCCCGTGTACCAGATGAGTTCTCGTCCGAAACCCTGATACACCGAAAGAGTTTGTCCAGTTTGTACACGAAGTGCATCCAGTTTTTTTGTGACCCTCTCTACTCTTTCGCACATGCTATGCGGGTGAAATGATGATACCATGCCAAGTTTCAACATTTTCAGAATTCATTCTGTAGTGATTTTCAATTTCACGGTCATTTAGCTCTCTAAACAATTAGGTAAATGACCGAAAAACAACAAATGATGTCAGAACATGTTGGAAATTGACGACGTCGCTTTGAATGCTGCATACTGAACACAAAAAAATTCCGGAGTTCAAATAAGTTTAAAAAACATTGAAGTGCCCGTGTAACAGATGAGTTCGCGTCCAAAACCCTTTTACTCCGAAAGAGTTTGTCCAGTTTGTACACGAAGTGCGTCCAG
>NW_021230111.1:0-3156 GCF_002162155.2 Triticum dicoccoides | reverse complement strand
TATGCCTCGGATTTATTCTACCAAATGGTATCATGAGCTAGGCTGTTCGGAGGCTAGCGTTGCATTCATCTAGAGGAAGCGAAGCTGAGAGATCGCAGTTGTGGAGTTGAAACCGATCGGGCAGATCGGAACGGTGGCAACGAGATCTATTCGGAATCGGCGTAATAGCAATCGGGGAGCAGCAGGCGAGCACGGTCCTCAGCGGAATCGTAGCAGCGGACGCGTGGGACGGCAGCGTGGAAGCACAGGCAGCTGCAGGCCAAGCGGGGGTGCGGCGAAGGGCTGGCCCAGCTAGGCTAGCCGAGGCCGCAAGGCAGCCGTTCGTGTTCGTGTGTACGTGCAGGTATGGGCTCGGACGTGCATAGTGCTGCTGAATATACAAAGCACGCGAGATTTGTTTTGGACAAAAAAAAGAGCAGGGACCGAATCCTTGGAGGAGAGGCGTTCTCTTTGTGGCCGAGACGCGTACATGCAACAGCAAGGCAGACTCTAAAAAAGAAAAGCATCCATCGTTGGAAGGTATGGACTTGGGCAAGCAAAGCTAGCATGAAAATTGTGTTCAAAGAGTGACGTCACGTGAAGACCACAAGCTATCGTTAGATTTGCTACTAGTATACGCTTTGTGTACTTGGGGATCACAGGAAGAGTGCTCGGGTATTTTTTTCACAAGTCGGCTATACAAAGAACCATGAAGTCAACAGGTAACAGGTTTGAGGTGGAGAAGCTCGACAGAATTGAAAATCTTGGGTTATGGCAGATAAGGGTGAAAAATTGTTGGCACAACAGGGATGCTTGAAGGCGTTGCGGGATGTCAAGCAAGACGGACGATGAGGACTGTGAAGAGTTGCAGATGGTTGTAGACGGGGAAGTTCGGCTGGGTCAGACTTGTTAGTCCGACGGGATCGACGCAAGTCGGTTGGTACAGAAGACGGTGGTGGGATCGGCGACAACGACATAGGAGCGTAATGCTGATGGTGACCGACTTCTGGGCGTGGAAACACGTGGCGCAGGCCCCGAGGGCTTGTGTGGCTTCGACAAGACTATGTCGTGGGGTTGATTCAAGATGGCGTACGCATGTTTGAAGTCGACGGGACGCGAGGGTGGACTGATCATCTACCATGGAGTCATGTTGAAGGTGGAGCTGGAGTCTAGAAGACTTCACTCGGTGCTGATTGGGGGGCTACGGCGTAAGTCGACAGAGAGTCGAAGCCTATTTGGTGGGAAAAGCGAGTGACACGTAGTTAGGACTGGAGCCCAGTGGTTTGATGGAAGCGTGAAACTCGTCATCGGTCGGTGATGATCGGTGGTACTCTGCAGTGGGGGTTGAGTGGTTTGGTTTCGCGACCCTTGAGGCTCGACCGGGACCGCGGAGGCTCGACGCGGTAATAGCAGCGAGGCTGCGGTACGCACGGACATGGAGACGGGCTAGGGCTCTGGTGGTCGTACATTTGGTGAGACAACTGCGAATTTGACTCTGATGACTACAAGCAATGGTGAAATTCCTTCAAGTTTCAGACAGGCGGTCAAGAAAGAAGCGGTGGTGTTGAGTTCAGGTAACTCTTATGTGTGACACCCAATATGTGAGTTGTTCACTTTCACGCAGGTCAGTGATCAGTGTGTGATGGCGTTGGACTGATTCTCTGAAAGTTGGGAGAGCAAACTAGAGTAATGTGGAACTTAATTTTGCTCGAGTGTTGACTGTGGTCAAGAAAAAGAAGGGACTACAAGTTGCAGGTGGAGTCATGTGGAGTCTTTGGAATAGCAGCGGTGCTCATGGGATAAGCTCAAGTCCAATGTACATGGAAATTTGACGCACTGATGAATTCAAAGTGATGGAGAATATTCGCCAAGATGGAGTTTGTTAGAGTTGGGTCGAATATAGTGTACAAGGTAGGTTACAGTTAGACTTATAGTTGTATCGTGTTTACATAAGATGTGGAGTCGTGTCCTAGTAGGACACTTGTATCCTAGGCCTCTCATATATAGCGGGGGTAGACACACGATGTAACCTATGCCAACATAATAGCACCGGAACGCAGGCGAAGCCGGCGGCATGTGCCAGTGTCTAGGGCGACCGGATGCGGTATTGTGACGGTGTCATGAGGAGGAGCGCCCGTAGTCAGGCCCCGGGGATGTAGCCATATCAGTGAACCTCGTTAACAAATCTCGGTGTCGTGCCTCGTGTGATTGCTTGGTCCTCGGATGATCAACGGTATGCCTCGGATTTATTCTAACACGATCTACTCTCCTATGCCATAGATTCGAGGAACTCAAGCTAGAATTTAGAATTTGGTAGAGGAATTCCTCCCAACAACCCACACCTCTATTCAATTACAAACGAACAAGTCACGGCTATAGCCGTCCAGATCCTACCCGAAGGAACACGCAACAAACACAACGGCTATAAGTACAACTATCAAACCTAGCTTGGGCTGTCCAACCACTACCGTGGCTTCCTGGGCCGGATAAACTTGGGTAGGCCTTCCTCTCTTGTAGATGAGTTGTCGACAACAGCTGTACCGGCAACAATTGCTTCAGTACTGCCACTTCGCTTTATAACATGAACAGAAGCAGCAAACTGATAATCTGTTACCGGTCAAGCCTTAAAAAATGCATTCGACATCCGGATACCTCAAATTAGAACTCTGACATCCATATTATTAAATGCAACGTGAAACTTAATCTAAGCGGAGCTTGCCCGGTTCTGCTCTCCGCTCACCCGGCTCTGCCCTGGCCATGTCCGGCGGCCGGCTGCGCTCCTCAGAGTATTGGACCGGATGCTGGCATGGTAGAGTAGGGCATCGGACACTAGCAGGCTCACGGGACTCAAGCCGCAGCCGTCCTCCATTCTCCACTTTTCCTCGTCGAAACCCGGAACCCGAATGATGCCGGTGGACGTCAAATGTTGGGGCAGGAGGGAAACCCCTTTCATTTGATCTTGATTTGCTCCGAGGCATGCCATGTGCGCCTGTATGGAAACAAAGGCCTCACGCATGCGTGGTATGTCCGGCAGGCTGATCAAGCTAGCTCCGCCACAGGCTCGGGCCGAACGTAACATGCATCGTCCGGTTAGCTATGACTAGCACGGCAAGAAGAAACGTGCCAATAAAAGTGGGCCGTACGTACCGGTCTTACCTGCTGCCGATTTTTTTTTTT
>NW_021230110.1:0-523 GCF_002162155.2 Triticum dicoccoides | reverse complement strand
ATGAAACGAGCCAGAATCGGCCAAAATTGTCAGTGTTGATGACCGACACGTAAGCACACCTTGTTGTTGAACAAGCATGAAAATCACTTCGGGACCCCAAAACGGTGAGCAATAGTCCACGAAACGGGTCAGGATCGACAAAAACCGCAAGTGTTGATGACCGCCACGTAAACGCACCCCGGGGTTCGTTAATCGTGGAAGTCACTCTGGGTCCCCAAAACAGTGAGTAATAGTTAACCAAACGGCCAGAATCGGCCAAAACTATCAGTGTTGATGACTGACACATAAACGCACCTCGAGTTCAACAAGCATGGAAATCACTTCGGGACCCTAAAACAGTGGGTAATAGTCCACGAAACGGGTCAGGATCGACAAAAACCATGAGTATTGATGGCCGACACGTAAACGCACCCAAGGCTTCGTTAATCGTGGAAGTCACTTCGAGACCCCAAAATAGCGAGTGATAGTCCATGAAACGGGCCAGAATCAACGAAAACTGTCAGTGTTGATGACCGACACGTAA
>NW_021230109.1:0-724 GCF_002162155.2 Triticum dicoccoides | reverse complement strand
GTGGTCAATAACCTCTCGGAGTTGGTTTAGCGATTGCTAAGGCGTGACGTCCTCGCACGTTCGTAGTCGGATCGTCAAAGTCGACTTCCACCAAAGCGAAATCCACCATCTCATCGAAAGACGGGACACCTCCGCCTCTATCAAGTGGTATCAGATTTCCAGGTTGCTCGGTGAGATTTTACAGTTTTTCGTAGTTTAGATCGAGTCTGTCTTCATACCTATAGTCCACGAAAAAGCCACAAAAAAAATTAGGGTTAGTTCATCATATCCGAACCAATCTGAGCCTTTGCATAATCTTTTTAGGGTTTTGCTTTGTTGAATTTGCGGTTGCATCGTCGTTTCTAGTTGCTGGTCTTAGAGTCTAGTCTTTTAGAGTTTCGAGTTCTGGTCATAAGTTGTCACGCCGCCGCCGCACCATCATCATCGCCCCTGCCATCTACCACCACCGCTCCGAATCCGTATCCATATACCACCACCAATCAGTGTCCATATACCACCACCGATCCATATCCATATACTACCACCGCTACCACCATCGCTGCCATATACCACCACCATATATCCACCACCAATCCGATTTCCTTGCTTATTAGGTTTGTTTTCGAGATCCATCTAGTTTCCGATTCGTGTTTCCTTGCCGGAGTAGGTTTCGGAAAAAAAAATTCTGAGTGTTTAGGCCCAAAATTGTCGGGTAGCCACGCTCCGTTTAGGCCCAAAATTTTTC
>NW_021230108.1:0-11083 GCF_002162155.2 Triticum dicoccoides | reverse complement strand
GGTTATGGGAAAGATTATGGCTAACATTAAGGGAGTTTTAGATGTGATTTTGACTGCTGCCTTACAGGGGAAGGTTATAGTTTGGACTACTACCATGTGCTGATGTGATTTTGTGGCTGCTGCCTTAGAAGGGAAAATTGCAAAGATAATATTGATGTGTTGTTCATAATTAGAGGGGAAGTTTAACAGGGAATGGTGGTATCTGTAGTCATTTTGGGAGCAGTTTGTACTACTGCCATGTTTTGCAGTGTAATATGTTGAAAGTATGATTTTTTTAGTATTGTTTTGTGATGAAAGGGTGGTCTTTTAGTTGATATTCAGTACATACTTATGCACTCTGTCAGTTGAAACTATATATGATTCATATCTTTAACTGAATATGTTGTGCACTGAAATTTCATGTGTCAATTATTGCAGTGACAAATGGAGAAGGTTCCCAGTTTTTCTTAGTGGAGTTTGAGCACAATGGAATTTTCTTGGGGGAATGCATAGGTGGAGAAATGAAGTTCTTTTACATTGGGTGCAGTCATGAAGCTTTTGACTACTGTCATCCAGACACATGGTCACTAGGGATGATCAAGTATTGCTTGGCAAGGATGGACTATGACCCGACAGACCCTCAAATCAAAGTGTACTGGATTTTGCCAAAGAAGGACTATGGTGATGGCGTGGTATGTGTGGACAATCCAGATGTTATAGCTGCTATGGTGAGATCCAGCAGAGAAGCCAAGACATTGGATTTGTTAGTTGATGAGGAAAACAAGATTCAGACATTATATCTTGATATCATACTAAAAGGATGCCCAAATGCAGATGGAAATGAGGATGCAGAGAATGCAGAGGCAGATCATGATGCAAAGAATGCAGAGGAAGGAGAGGATGTAGAGGCGGATCATGATGCAGAGAATGCAAAGGAAGGAGAGGATGCAAAGGCAGATCATGATGAAGAGAATGCAGTTGAAAACAGTGATGGAGAAGAAGAGTTGAATGAAACTGACTCAGACTTTTATTGGAGTGACTATGATTGTGAAGATGGAGATGATGATTTGTTTGCTCATAATGTGGGCAAATCATTGAATGACAACAATGAAGAAGAGGAAGAGATATTTGAGGAGGAAGATCCACTGGATGATGATGAGCTCAACCTGTCAAAAGATGAGTTGGAGAAGTTGAAATAAACATTCAGAACATTCAATGCAGAAATGGACATGAGAAACCCAATCTTTAGGGTTGGGCAAGTATTTGGAGAAATGAAAGAGCTAAGGGAAGCAGTCACTGCATACACAGTCAAAAACAGAGTGAAAATCTTCAAACCTAGAAACGAGGCAGAGAGATTCATTGGTGTGTGTCAACCAGATTACCCTTGGAGGTTGAAAGCATCTAGAGACAATAGAACAGGAAGTATTGTCATCAGAGAGTACAATGGAGAGCATACCTGACAGAAAACATGGGATTCCAAGTGCTTGACAGTAAAGAACCTGACTAAGATATTTATTGATGAGTTCAGAGACAACAAGAGCATGGACTTGGGTACATTTGGAAGAAAAGTTCTGCAGAAGTTCAAGCTTAATCCAGTGAGAATGAAGCTTGGCAGGGCCAGGAGTGCAGCACTTAAGATCATACATGGTGATGAGAAAGCACAATACAGCCAGTTGTGGGACTATGGACAAGAACTGGGGAGAAGTAATCCAGGGAGCAAATTCATTTTTTGCACAACCAAAGTGAAGGAAATAGGTGACGTGCTTCCAAAAGATCACCTATCTTCACTATATTGGTCCTATGATGCCTGCAAGAGAGGTTTTTTGAGGGGGTGCAGGCCAATTATATTTGTTGATGGGTATCACCTGAAGAGAAAATACAAGGGTGTGCTTCTTACATCTGTTGGGATTGATCCCAACGATTGCATATTTCCAATTACAATGGGGATGGTGGAGGTGGAGTCAACTTACTCTCGGCAACGGTTTCTCACCACTTTAAAGAATGATTTAAACATGATTAACACCTCCCCTTTCACTATAATGAGTGACAAGCAAAAGGTGTGTTCCATTTGTCCAGACATGTTGCTATTGCATATTTCCATCTGTTGTTGTTATCTGACATGTTTATTAACTAATTTTGCAGGGTTTGATCAATGTTGTTGAGAAGATATGGCCAGATGCAGAACACAGATTTTGCATTAGACATCTTTATCAAAACTTCCACCATAAGTTTAAAGGGGAAACACTGAAGAATATGTTGTGGGCCATTGCTATGTCAACTAATGTGGACAAGTGGACCTTGAACAGAGAGAAGCTGAGGGCACAGAACTTGGAGGCATATAATTGGTTGGATGGCAAGCCCCCCAACTAGTGGGTGAAAGCATACTTTAGAGATTTCCCCAAGTGTGACATTTTGCTGAATGTTTGAACTAACTGAATATGCTGATGAAGCACATTTACTCCATTTTACTGAACTAACTGAATTTGGGTGAATTGAATATGCTGAACTCCATTTATTGTGTGTGCTAGAGATGCCCAAAATTAAAAAATAATAATAATAAAATGTTTGGCATGGGTCTCGAACCCAGGACCTGTGGTTAGAGAAGTAGGGTGCAACGCCAGTGCAGTAAGAGTAGGAGCTTGTTAGTTGTATATGCAGAAAGTTACTTGTACTCTTCCACTCGCCAACTCCCACTCACTCACTCCACTCTGGACGGTTCGCGTTTCCACCCACCGCATCAATAAATCAACGCCCACCCACCGCGCCGCCCACCACTCCCCACCCACCAACCGCGTCGCCTCCACTCCCAACTCATCACCGCCGGCCACCGTCGCCATGGCGAACATCGAGGGCTGGAAGCTCGCACTGGAGGATCTGGCCGGCAACGACCAATTGTTCTGCGCGCAGATTAGAGAGGTGTGCACCTAGTTCCCGATCCCAAAGATGATGCTCATGCACGCGCGCGGGTTGGCCAAGCAGCTGACGGACGGTGAGAAGGCGCGTGCCTTCCCCACAGGCCTCACAGTGCCGCCACCGTCCTTCCTCGTCTAGGCAATGTGTGAGGGCACACTCAGCATGGATCCATACCAGCGAGCTAGGTGGTGGATGTACTGCTCCACCACCTCTCTGGCCCTGGTCCCCCTCGACGGTGACCCTATGGACATCGTCGGCGTCGTGCTCGCGCTGCCTGCTCCAGTTGACCCTACGGACTACGCCTTTGACGACGACCTGACAAAGACTGTTGTCATCACTGACGATGACACGGATGCGGACGAGGTTGTGCTCGTTGCGCCGGTCGCCGTTGAGGCCTGGCAGAAACATGCCCATCGACGTCGAGGTCCTGCCAGACGTCGAGCTCCTGCCAGAAGAGGTGAAGGTCGAAGAAGAAGAAGAGGTGAAGGAGCCAGAGAAAAACAAGAAGAAGGCACCGCTGAAGAAGGTGTGCCGCTCCATCCACTTGCAACAGCTGAAGAAGTGAAGAAGCAGTGAAGATGTCTGCAGCTGAAGAGTAGTTAGGTATGCTGATCTATATATTGGCATATAAGTTACCATAGTAGTTAGGTATGTTGAACTGAAGATGATGTTGAACTGGTGTTATCTATTTTGAGCAGCTACTGTTGAACTGCTGTTATCTATGTTGCCTATGTACTGCATGTTCTCTGCCCATGTTGTGCCCATGTGCGCACATCCAAAAATAGAATGTACCAGGTGCTCACTTTCTGCCAAATATGCCAATATTCCAAACTGTACTACCTAAAGATCCCTGGGCCCCTTCCAAATACAGTGGTTTGAATTTAACTTAACTGAAATTTGCACTGTTAAGTTAACTGAATTTTGCTTGATCTAAATTTTGCTTATAGTTAAGTTAACAGAAATGAGTGTATTTTCATGTCAAATAAGAGAATCATTACAAGAACAAGCCAAACTTCTTGAATAACAATATGTAGCAAATGATTTCACCTCTCACATCAAACAGTTTGGAATGTTTACAACACTCAACATTGATAATAGGTAGCCACTGATTTCATATAATCAGTACAAGTAGCAACTGATAAAAAATAGTTTCACCTGTCACATCATGCCAAATACTAAATTACCTAACTTACACAAAACCTCTTATCACTAGTGCTACAACACCATACAACAGTTCAGAGCAGCAGACCAAACAGGCTAACCAAATTTCCCTCCTATCCCTAGTTCTAATCTCCTTCTTGTGCTTCATGATCATGGCCTTCCTCTCTTCCTTCGGCCTCATAATTTTAGCATCCTTGTCAAAGACAAATTTCTGAAGAGCCACATTCTCTTCAGCAAGTTTGCCAATCACCTGCCTAGGCCTCCCCTGCCATTCTTTGTCCACCCACTTCAGATAAGCACATGTATCATAACCCTGAAAACATAAAACAAGCATTTTGGAACACACATTTAGTAAAATTAGTATCCATTCTTAACAAGCATTTTGGAACACACTTCAGATAAGTTTGCTAAATTCTAAACTAACCTCAACAGGACAGACAAGAAATCTACGACCATAGTCATAGCCCTCACAACAAACTCTTCTTGCTAGGTTCAGAAAGTGACAACATTGGTCACTAGTGTCAATGCCATTGAATAATGCATCAGGGGAGGATGGAGGTATACTCCAATCAAAATCTGGAAGTATTTCAGTCCCCTACAATCATATCCAACCAAAACATCTTCAGAAAGTTACCACATTGAGTACAAAATTGAAAAGAAATTCACTACATTCACTACAAATTTTCACTGTCCATTTTCAAATTGAGGAGAGGGTACACACCTTGCAAGAATCAACATCCATGTAGCGCACCTCGCCGGTGATCTTTGCCCAGGGCTCGCCACCCTTCGTCTTGCCGGCGCCCGCGAGGTCACTTCCATGGAGCGGGTGATGCTGGCTCGACGACGGCGCTGCCCCTGCCCCACGACGTCCTACCTGCTCCGTCCATCCTGAAGATGTCGACCCCTTCATGTCGCACGAGCCGGCGGTGGAAGCGAGAGGACGACGGTGGCGTGGCCGGAGCGGCGGCGGAGTGGATAGAGAGGGGCGGCGGCGGAGTAGACAGAGAGGGGCGGCGGCGGAGTGGACAGAGAGGAGCTCGGGGCTAGGGATTTGTAAATGGGGAACGAGCATGAGGGGTTGCAGGAGCGCGCTGTAAAAAATAAAACTGGAGGGCCTTTCTGCAAAATTACCAGAACCAACGTGGCATGCCAAATGTCGCATCCACAGTGTTTTGGGTGATTTTGTTACATAGGTAGAGTTTAGGGACCAGTTTTGTGGGGGTTTTTAGTTTTTGTATGAATCTGTTTCCACCCCTACAAGTTTATGTACCAATTGTGGTATTAACTCATAGATAAAACATATTGCTTGGTTCTTTCTTTGATCTCTAGATTGCGAGATGCAAATGGTAGACAAACTTAAAAGGTACTCCCTCCGTTCCAAAATAGATGACTTAACTTTGTACTAAACTTAGTACAAAGTTGAGTCATCTATTTTGAAACGGAGGGAGTAAATAACTACCTCGCTGGGTTCAGAATGAGAGGAAGTACCTCATGATAAGCCAAAGGAGGAAGGCGACATGCACTTTGCAAAACTAAATCAATAGTTAAAGTCTCAGGTGTTGCATAGCATCCGAAGTTGTACATATAGACTTGTGAGTTATTTGTTGTCATTTTGCTGACGTTTCAACCAACTAATTAACACTACTTCTATAGAACTTTTTGGCTATGTTTAAGCCATAATAGATATGAAACTTTGTTTTGTGCTTAATCTAACTTGTTATATCGGACGCAATTAAAAACAAGACAATTCATTAGCAGCTCAATTGAGTGTCCAAAAATTAGAATACGCATAAGCATGTGTATCATATATTGATAGAAGATGTAGCCAAGATGGCCGATACAACGCCTTTCGGCCAAGTGCTACACCAAGACAACACTGCCACGCAACTCGCCTTGCCCACACTCAAGCCAAGCAATGGCGAAGATGACAGACAAAGAGCACACTGGCCGCATCTCAACTGAACCAAACACCTCTGAGCACGACAAAAACACCAAAGCAAACTAGATAAAAACACTCTCGACTCATGTTGCCTAGGAGATCGGCAAGTGGACAGCAAGAGCTAGCCTATCTCGATGAAGACGTCGTAGATGAGGCGTTGATGATGGGTACATAGTGCCACGGATGCTCATGCCCGTAGCAACAACTAACATAAGACAACCCAGCACCCCGGGCGTCAATGCCAAGGTGAAATAAGACACCCACACCAGCTACTAAGACACCCCAATCACCCAGGCAACGCCTTCAAGATGGGGATCACGCCATGACGTCGCCCCTGCCTGGCCCGGCAATCCAAGCCTGGGGTTTCCCCCGGTGCAGATCGAGCAGGGGATGGACAAGACCATGTCAACGCCTCCAAGTAGGAGATGACGCCTACATGCATCGTCTTTGCCCGCAGCCAGTAGCGCACGGATTTCTAGTTGGCCTTATCCGTCATGTCCTCGAAGCAAAGCAAACTGGGAACGGAGGGCAAATTCGTCACCTTTGGCTATCACAATGGAGAGGGGAAGCCATATGCTGCCACGCCGCCGCCCATGCTGCCAGAACAACCATGAGTGGATGTGGTGGGTGAAAGAACATAATAGGTTGTGTAAAATAAAGTTCTTGCCCTAAATAGTGGGTGGGTCTCAATAAAAAAAGGAAAACAAAGAAAATAAGAGAACATGATGAAATACTTTGTATGGTATAGGGATATATAAGCACATGTCCTACTTTGATGAGCATTTGAACCAACTAAGACCACTTCTGTAAAAATTTGTGGCAATGACTGAGCCGGATAGATACGAAACTTTTGTTATATGCTTAATATGACTTGTTATAATGAAAGCAAATAGAAAGAAGACAATTCATGATCAGCTATAGTACACCTTGCGAAACATTTGTAACCTTTAAGGCTTTTGGCATGTGGCTTTGAACCACATATGCTCCTATAATCTATGTTATTCCAGATGGTCATTCAACAAAACCACTTGAGATTTGTGTTACTCACTGTGTGCCATATTGTGAAGTGACTATGGAAGTCCTTGCAGAAATGGTTCCTTGGATGACTTGTGAAGAGCTTCCGTATCACTGACAAAGATTTTGTAGAAAATGTCACTATTATTAGGAAAGTACGGAGCACAATGTTTTTATGAAATAATTCTTGTGGTAATCAAAGATCAGGGATTACAATCACGTCCGATAATGTCTAAGGCATCCTCTGGACCCAATCCAACCATACAACCGTCTGATCTTGTGATATTCCAAAGTTACTCTTATTAGGAAAGTCCGGAGCAAGCTTTTTTAAACATGAAGTATTAATTGGCCAATAGGCAAGCAAGGGAGGAATATTTTTTAACACATGAAACATTCGCCCATTTGGTGCCGCAGTCATCGAAAGTTATAAAATTTCTAGGCTCTCTGTGGTTAGAAATCGTCCTCACCTCCAACACTGTTCGTCCATTTTGTGACTACTAGTGGTTGGGGCGCCACCTGATGGCGCTGCCTGAGAGGAAGTTGGGGCGGTGCCAGGTTGGGAAGCGACCCTTCCACTTTCTTATTTGTGACGTGGGGTGTTATTCAATCACACTCAAAGTACATGCATATTTACTGCTTCTAGAGCCCTACTAACATCCTTTAGCATCAATTCTGAACAGCGAGCATATCAAATCAGATAATCTGTCGTTTAAACTCAGACAAGCCATCAGCAAAATTCAAGACAGAATGCAGATGCTACAAAATTCAAGATGTACGCCATTTAAGGGACGTGTAGGGATGTTATAATCAATCAACTAATAAAGTGAACATAGCCAACACGCCCCAATCTTGGAGGTAATCTATGCAGCGTATGCAAGCTAGATGATCGCCAAATGTTTAAAAAAAGCACACTTCACAGAAATACATCATTAGAGTGTTGACTAATATAGCATAGCAACCAGGAGGTCTATATGAACAGGTAGGTCAAAGTCTTACAAGCTGGATGCTATAGCACAGCAATTGATTGAAATCAATGCCTAAGATGTTCCAAAAGGAGAGGCAGAGTTCATCGCATCATCATAACGCAGGAATATCAAGTATTAGATAAGCTAAAGATGATAGATGGATCATATGCATACGCGATAGACAGCAGAGACATCATTGCGTGTAGACGTGATGGACCGTGCGCGAAAGGCGGCGCACTGCTTTGCGCTTGAAATGGAAGACACATATTTCACCCTCGTGGATGTTGGCGTGGTGGCGAAACCATGACCAGTTCGTCGCGATGGTAGCCCTCTTGCCGGTTCCAAGGATGAATCGGGTGTCATAGGTCATTGTGCCGTCTACGAGCTTGAGTGAGAGAGTGTCATCATCTTCATGATTGTACTTATGGAGCTCATCCTCTGTGTATTCCACCTGAAAGTACTATGCAGACAAAGAAAAGCAGTTAGTTCATGGCAAGAATTCTTCTCAAAGAATATACTTGTACTAACAGGAATATATAAGAACCGTGTAATATGTGCTCACTTGGTACACATAGCTAAAACTTTGCAACAACAAAAAAGACTACACCTCAAGAGGACCCAAATTTATGAATGCTCAAGTAAAATGGCAGATGAAAGAGCAAACATATCTCAATATTTCTGGTCTCCATATCTCAATTTTGAGTCTGCCCTAATGTATGAGTAGAGAACAAACAAATTAAAATATCTTGTACGAAAGTTCATATACTCCCTCGTTCCTAAATATTTGTCTTTATCGAGATTTCAACAAGTGACTACATATGGAGCAAAATGAGTGAATCTACACTCTAAAATATGTCTATATACATCCATATGTGGTAGTCCATCTGAAATCTCTAAAAAGACAAATATTTAGGAACGGAGGGAGTAGTAAAAGATGACAACAACACAGGTCATATAGTAAGCTAGAAAAGATCAAGTAAAAGACTTCGAAAGTGGCAGGAGAAAAATAACAATAGCCCAGGTCTTGATCTATCTTGTATGGAGTGGGAAAGGGAACATAATTGGTTTTTGTAAGATGACTAAACTGTTGACTGTTAAGTAGTATGAACAGAACATGATTTTTTTATATGAGCTAAAAATAGATGTGCGGGTAATCGAATGGCCGAGCACAACAGATTATAGAATTCTGAGAGAAACAAGTAATATTGCAAAAGAGAGTTGAATGAATCTTATTGAGTATAACAAAGTATTAGAGTGAGATAAAATACCGATGAAAGAAAATTGGGCTTACAGATAGATATACAAAGCAAATTTGTCATTTTCACATACAGTGTGGGCATGGCACTAAAGCATCAGTAGTGGTGTTCAAAAGATAAAGTTAAAAGCACAGATACTCAGTGAGAATCAATCAACATGTTTTCTGTTAAAAAATGAATAAAAAGTTTGAGTCTAAGTCTATAGTATGAAGATACAACTTGCTACATCGTGTAGTTAGTAAACATTGACCAGGCAATGCATTTGAGCATACCATGCCCTGGCCTGGTTTGGCAAACGTCTTGTTGATGGTGCAGACATAATAGTCGATCTTTGGCTCTTTGTGTCCAAACATTGTGAAGAGCTTATCCACATGGCGTTCGTAGAGCTTCACTTCATTGCCCTAGAAAGCAATGTTCCTCCAGCTCGCCAAAGTACTTGACACCACCAGCGTGCCTGCATTTGTTTTGTGTTTTATGTTAGCTGCAGTTCCAATAAAAGGTAGGAATTGTTTTGGAGAAGACTATAGAGAAACCTTTTCACTTAACTGGTAAAATGAAAAGAATCAGAGGAGAGTAGCAGCTAAAAAGAATCCTTTTTCATTTAGTTGGTAGTATATCAGGAACTTACGGAAATAGAGAATTTGCACAGGGTGTATCCATATGGGCAGACATTGAAAGTAAGATGTGCAGGCTGACTATTGGTCATAGTCATCACATAGGGAAAATGCTAGCATGATCTACTCCAAGTCTTTCACCATCACTGGATAGTGTATAAAATAAGTAAACATGGCACTGAAAATATTCAAAAGAATACCATTTAGAGAGTTGACTATAGAGAAATGAAGCTCACTTTGAAAGAACAGTCATGGCTGATCATTGTAGAATAATGACAAAACAAGAATGAACGCATAACAGTAGCACTCATTTCTTGTGATAAATAAAAAATACCCCAATTTGGGTGCATTACATCACTAACTTTCAGGATTTTAACCTCAAATTAATAATTGGAAGTAAGATAAAATGGAAAGAAATAAAGGAGAGCAGCAGATCAAAAGAACGGTTTGTAATGGACATGGTACTATATCAACAAGTTAAATGGAGATAGAGATTAAGGGGGTCTTCGGGAGCCCTCCGCTCCTCAACTCCGCTACGGGAGCCGGCTGAGCCGCACCGAACGAGTCAACTCCATAGATTTCATAATCCGGAGCGGAGCGGCCCATAGTACAAATCGTTGGAGTCGGGAAAGTGACGCTCTGCGCGCTCCGTCTCAATGGCTCGTACCAATTTTTACACGCCACTTACCGGTTCGAGAGAAAGAACAGAAAACAGAACCCCACAAATCTCTCGTACTCTCCGCTTGCCCCAATTCCCTTTCTCCATGCGCACACGTAGAAGAGCTGGAGTTGGGTGCCGAACGTTTTGCAAATTTCTAAAATATACAAGTAGAGTTGGGAGTTGAGAAATTAGAGGAGTGGAGTGTTGCCGAACAGGCTCTACGTTAAATGGAATTAAAGAGTTAGCAGAGGATGTGTCCATATGAGCAAAGATTGAAAAAAAAAGAGACAGAAAGCTGCAAACATAGAGAATTTATCACGCTCGGTTGACAGAACAGAAGCACAACGACAACAAACATACATGCTCTATGCTGTCAAAATAATCGTGTCACCTATATCATCTCTTTGAGAAATGTGTAAGCAGGGATAAGATCTTGTAGTAACTATTATTTTCTACGCGTCAGTAGATTACAGGGCTAATATAACCATCGGACATATCAAGAATAGAGCAGGAAATTCATAGAAGCAAGTTAGGTAGATAATTTAGGAAAAAAAAAACACAAGTCCATGCAGAACCCTGAG
>NW_021230107.1:0-885 GCF_002162155.2 Triticum dicoccoides | reverse complement strand
AGCAATCACCACGGCATCCATAGCATAGATCTGATGGGTTTGTGACTGTATTTATGACATTTTTACGCTGAAAAAACACGATAATACGGGTCAGAGTATAAGAAAATTACAGTACATGGAAGCATGTCAACTTCTGATACTATTTCAGTTCAATTTTAGTAAGGTAGAAATAAAACTGACATTTTTGTAGTTCAAACTGAGCCTTAGCATCACGACATGTATAGAAAAAGTCACATCAATAGTTCTTTTCATGAAGGATCTGGTAATTTTGTAAAAAGGAGCATTACCATCAAAACATAACAGAGTAGGCTTTAAATCAGGAAATGTCCTTTGTGCAAGAACTTCTAGGAATAAATCCTAGCATGCAAGCTTCCACATAATGTGCTTATAGATTCAGACAATTTAGCACTGTCATCGTCATCATTATCTAATGCAGTTTTCCCAAGTAAGAAAGTTACCATTTCTTCCATAGCTTCTGCAAACTCTGTGTACATTTGATCACAATGAATTATGAGTGTACTATTACACGAGCACATGCTCTCTATTAGAAGTGACTTGGGCACCGTTATTTTGTTAAAAAAACTATATCGAGGAAATGTTAGAGCACACCATATAGGATGTTTGCTTACAGGATCGATACGTCGTTATGTGCTTAAGTTCCTAATATTTATAACAAGTAGGAAAAACTCCCAACCAAACGATGTACTCATGAAAGAAACAACACACTTTTTTGGCATTTGCTAAATAACCAGGGGAGTACATACAAAACATAAGATGTCTTGGAGCTTCAAGGTCCAACAGTATATATATTGCCTTTTGCTTACAGGATCAAAGGAGAATGTAGCACAGGACAACAATGTAACTGCATGAGAAAGAACTTAGTAC
>NW_021230106.1:0-936 GCF_002162155.2 Triticum dicoccoides | reverse complement strand
GTACTAAGTTCTTTCTCATGCAGTTACATTGTTGTCCTGTGCTACATTCTCCTTTGATCCTGTAAGCAAAAGGCAATATATATACTGTTGGACCTTGAAGCTCCAAGACATCTTATGTTTTGTATGTACTCCCCTGGTTATTTAGCAAATGCCAAAAAAGTGTGTTGTTTCTTTCATGAGTACATCGTTTGGTTGGGAGTTTTTCCTACTTGTTATAAATATTAGGAACTTAAGCACATAACGACGTATCGATCCTGTAAGCAAACATCCTATATGGTGTGCTCTAACATTTCCTCGATATAGTTTTTTTAACAAAATAACGGTGCCCAAGTCACTTCTAATAGAGAGCATGTGCTCGTGTAATAGTACACTCATAATTCATTGTGATCAAATGTACACAGAGTTTGCAGAAGCTATGGAAGAAATGGTAACTTTCTTACTTGGGAAAACTGCATTAGATAATGATGACGATGACAGTGCTAAATTGTCTGAATCTATAAGCACATTATGTGGAAGCTTGCATGCTAGGATTTATTCCTAGAAGTTCTTGCACAAAGGACATTTCCTGATTTAAAGCCTACTCTGTTATGTTTTGATGGTAATGCTCCTTTTTACAAAATTACCAGATCCTTCATGAAAAGAACTATTGATGTGACTTTTTCTATACATGTCGTGATGCTAAGGCTCAGTTTGAACTACAAAAATGTCAGTTTTATTTCTACCTTACTAAAATTGAACTGAAATAGTATCAGAAGTTGACATGCTTCCATGTACTGTAATTTTCTTATACTCTGACCCGTATTATCGTGTTTTTTCAGCGTAAAAATGTCATAAATACAGTCACAAACCCATCAGATCTATGCTATGGATGCCGTGGTGATTGCTGGAAGGGAGGATTCCTGGGATGATGAGAAGGTATGCAGATTCATACTATTC
>NW_021230105.1:0-1699 GCF_002162155.2 Triticum dicoccoides | reverse complement strand
TTCCCCTCTCGTTGCTATGCATCACCATGATCTTGCGTGTGCGTAGGAAAATTTTAAAATTACTACGTTCCCCAACAAATCACAAGTCAGGGTGAGATGGGGTACCCACTGTTGCTTGTTGATGATGCCATGGGAATCCCAATTTCAGGTCATGCCTATGATGAATTCATCCCAGCACCATTCTGCGCCGAAGACAGTGCAGTCAATACTTTGCTCGCGGTTTATGCTAAACTATGCCAACATAGGTTGGCGCATGGTGCAGAAGGCGAAGGTGTAACATCCCAAATTTTCAATTTGAAATGTTATGCATTAGATCATCAATGCATATCATATTTTATTTTGCATTTTGGTTGATCCTACAAATTCTACGCAACTCAATGACCCACGGAGAGAGTTGGGGATTTCGTTATTTTCATATTTGAGTTTTTTCAAATTTTGAGAATAGGATCATTTGATTTTATTTATTTTATCATCAATTATTTCTATTACAAAAATATGAGAGAGGGAATAAAATGAATTTTTCAAAATAAAGAAATATTGAGGATTTAATAATAAAATCAAATAAGATTTTATTTCGGAGTTTTTCGATGTTTTATTTGAATTTAGGAAAAATGTGCGTTTTTCAAAATTGCAGTTAGGTTCCAAATAAATGTTCACCTTGGGCGGCTTGATTTTAGAAGCCCGTGAAAATTTATTTTGGAATTTTTGAAGTCCGTTTAGTATTTGTTTTTATTTTTTTCTTCCGAGCGGAATAATAATAATAAAAAAACGAACCGACCTAGGGGCCGTGTCTGACCCGGACTCCCGACCCACTAGGCTTTATAAGCTGAGGGGGGGAGCCAGCAGAGGCCCAGCCACCCGCGCCCCAAACCCTAGCCGCCCGAGCGCCGCCGCCGCCGAGGTTCGCCACTGCCTCGTTTTCCGTGCCAACGTTAAAAAAATCGGTTTTCGTCGGTTTTTTAGATTCGGTTTTTTAAATAGATCAGTTTTTCTGGTTTATTTAAACAGTGAGCGTTCGTCCATTCGTTTGTTCTAGCGAACGTTCGTCGTTTTTCTTTTTCTCGGATTAAATCTGCGATTTTCTGATCGCGATTCCTGATCCGATTTTCGTTTTAGTATAACTTTTCGCTCGTTTATCGGAATCAGGCGATTCAAGCGCCTAGAGTTTTGTCTCGAAACCCTCTATCTGTTTAACCAACTTAAACAAGATTTTGCTACTATAAAATTTGCCCTAGATCCAGGTTAGTAGAACGAAGTTGATTTCTTTCACCGTTTGACTTTCGTTGCTTTGTTCGATTTGATTTTTTTGCCAACCGGAGTTTTTAAGTTGAACCTTCTGGTTAGATCTCTTATTTGCGTTTTACCCGTGCATTAGATGAGTACTTATTGTATACTTGTTTGTTTGTCTGCGATAGAATACCCGGAGTGCGCCGCCTGTTACTTCGAATCGTTAGGTTTCGTGGATCATCACCAAGGCAAGTAACACTTTGATCATACCTTTTCTACTACCCAGTTTTATTGCATTAGATCAATCCTCACACATTGCATGATTAGGATCTAATTAAATCGTGGGATGAGAAGTAGATGAGGTAGTACCTATTACCTGTTATTATCAAACCTTTGGGAGTTACTCTACGTTTGCTTATTATGCCATGCTATGCTCGTAGACGTGGATTATGTTTTGAGAGTATTCATGACA
>NW_021230104.1:0-2906 GCF_002162155.2 Triticum dicoccoides | reverse complement strand
GACTCCCAAGGGAAAAAGGGCTAGGTGAGGCAAATGGTAAAACCAAGGTTGGGCCTTGCTGGAGGAGTTTTATTCAAAGCGAACTGTCAAGGGGGTCCCATAAATCACCCGACCGCGTAAGGAACACAAAATCCGGGAACATAACACCAGTATGAAGGAAACTAGGGCGGCAAAAGTGGAACAAAACACCAGGCAAAAGGCCGAGTCTTCCACCCTTTACCAAGTATATAGATGCATTAATAATATAAGAGATATTGTGATATCCCAACCAAAATCCTGTCCACCATGAAGCAATCTTCAACTTCACCTGCAACTAGCAACGCTATAAGAGGGGCTGAGCAAAAGCGGTAATATAGCCAAACAACGGTTTGCATAGGGAAGGTGTCAAAGGTTAGAGGTTCATGGCAATTTGGGAGGCTTGATAAACAGGTGATAGGTAGCGCAACAAAGCGATAGAACGAAGCAACTAGCATAGCAATGATAGTAGTGAGATCCAGGGTAGCGGTCATCTTGCCTGAAATCCCGCAAGGAAGAAGAACGAGTCCATGAAGAAGACGAACGGATGAAGCCGAACCAAGCATAGACGAACGAATCCTCACGATCGCAACGAAACAGGAACTATCGAAAGGAAGCACACAACATAGTAAACACACCACACATGAACAAGATATGATGCACGAACAAGCATGATGCAAGACAAGACTACATGAAGCTACTCATGGCAAGAGATGATGTAAACAAGAGCAACACATCAATGCAAGTTTAAATGAGGCCGGGAACAACATATAACAATTCCGGTAAGTCCTCATATGCAAATTTCGAAATTGGTCCAGATCTGAATAAAACTTATGTTCAAGTTGTTAAACAGCAAGTTAAGATACACCAAGATGATCTACACGAGATTCTAGTCAAGTTACATATAAAGTTCATTTAGTTCGGAGCTACGGTCTAGAAGATATGAGCAAAACAAGTTAAACATGACATTGATGCAAAATGCATACAAACATCAAGCAAACACCTCAAAACAAGGATGCAACATGATAATATGAAGCTACAAGCAATTCTAAGCAAGTTTCATATAGAGCACACTCAAAACGGAGCAACGGTTCAACACACACACATGAAACAATAAAGGACAAGCTGTCCAAAACAGTAACTAGGCATATTGCAAGCATCAAAACAACATGCTATAGCATCACAATATGAAAATGAAAGGCATGGGCATGATGTACAGGTAGAGCATAACAAAATATGAACACTGAGCTAACTCCTGAAATCACTAGAACATGCTCAAACACTCGTGGTGTCAGGACCCCGACTCAATGCCACATCGATCTAGCATGTAACACCTCATATCACTTTGCGGCCTCACGCACGGTAATCCCACGGGTGTCGCCTTACTTTTGCCCGGGACCGTTTGCGCCTTTTGGCACACGTATATGATAGTGTCGCTAGCATCCATATGATAAGGAGCCCGGGCTGACATGGCTAGTCGTAAACCCAAAGTGGCACAGACTTACAGGGACAAGCATCCATGACCCAGCATCGAACGTGTCGGTCATCAGCGAGTGAATCCAGGCTGTAGCACTGGGCTAGCAGGACTCCGGTGAACCGGGCTGTAGCGGGCTAACAGGACTCCGATATTCATCGCGTGACATTTCCCCGAAGGGACAGACACAGGAACGAAGAAGGACACATGCCGGCCAGCCTAAGTGTTCCGGAGCAGTAGCAAGCTACCATGGCTCAGTGAAACACTAGGAGACATTTCCCGGTAAGAGAGGCTACTAAGGATAAACAACTAGATGGTCAGATCCCACACATACCAAGCATTTCAGTAGCATACACACAATATGCTCGATATGTGCAATACAACATGGCATCACAAAATGACTCTACAACTCAAGTATTTATTCAATAGGCTCCGAGGAGCGAGATATTACAAACAGGGGTCTCACGACCCAACATTCAGAGCATACAAGTCAAAACACAAGCGGAAGCTATCATGTCTGAGTACAGACATCTAGAAATGAAAAAGGCTGAGAAGCCTGACTATCTACCAGATCCTGCCGAGGCTCAAGATCGTAGCTGAGGTAACAAGCTAAACGTCGAAGTCCACGCGAAACTACTAGTGAGACCGAAGTCTCTCTACAAAAACATAAAATAGGCAAACGTGAGTACAAATGTACCCAGCAAGACTTACATCAGAACTATCTACATATGCATCATTATCAACAAAGGGGATGGTGGGGTTTAACTGCAGCAAGCCAGCTTTGACTCGGTGGCTATCCTGAACTACGACTGCAAGTAACTCTTTTGAGGTGGCGCACACGAGTCCACATATTCACCATATCAATACACCACTATGGATCCGCTCCCGTCTCCCTACGAGAACGCCATCCATAGCACTCACGCTTATCTTGCGTATTTTAGAGTATCCACTTTCACTTGTCTATGAACTGATATAAGCAACCCAGAAGTCCTTTACCGCAGACACGGCTATTCGAATAGATGATGTTAACCCTACAGGGGTGTACTTCTTCATACATGTTTCCACCACTTAGCGTCTGCACACGACATGTGCTCGGCAGACTTCAAGCGAAAGCCGACGTGGGTGTAGACCACGACCTACCTAAACACTCAAGTCTCTAGTCCAGGTTTATCGCCTATTCGGGTTCCATCCATGAGGAGATCCGGCCGGAGTTTCGCTCACAGCCCCAAACGATGTGAACAGGGTTCCCGAGATACCAAACGGGCATCCGGTACACCGTGCCACGTACCTACCGCATCACAGCCCACCCCTACGGTCAGCGCTGTCCACGGCCTCCAGTAAGCTACAAACACCAGAAACTACTTGCAACTCCTGGACAGAGGACTAGGGTGAATAAGAAGTCGAGCGGGGTCATATT
>NW_021230103.1:0-1270 GCF_002162155.2 Triticum dicoccoides | reverse complement strand
ATGCCACAGTCGGGCGTCTTAGCGACACCACATAAAGGGCTTTAAAAGAAATGCCACAGTCGGGCGTCTTAGCGACACCACATAAAGGGCTTTAAAAGAAATGCCACAGTCGGGCGTCTTAGCGACACCACATAAAGGGCTTTAAAAGAAATGCCACAGTCGGGCGTCTTAGCGACACCACATAAAGGGCTTTAAAAGAAATGCCACAGTCGGGCGTCTTAGCGACACCACATAAAGGGCTTTAAAAGAAACAATCATAGTGAATATCCCGGAGGTAGAACCATCCCAGGGATATTCGATAATACCAAAAATATCACGGGTTAGTTCACAACGAAAATAATAATCATAATCATCACAAGTCACAAGTTGTGATTCTAGTTCTGGTTTAACAGTTTCACCTCCGAAGATCGACACTAAGACCGACACTTGACCCATCCCAGACTGTAGTCCTTAACCATGGACACGGCTATTCGAATAGGTTTAATCTCTGCAGAGGGTGTACTCTTTACCCACGAGCGACGGATTTCTTTAGTCCATCAAGACTAATTCCGTCCACAGCCTTTTAGTTGGAAACACACCTAACTTGCACACACCAGCTTAACTCACATGTGTCTGGAATCACCCACGACACCTGTCAAGCAAAACTCTAAGTGGGGATGCTACAACCTCGACGTAACATGGGATCACAAAATTTATACCGCGCGCAAACTAGGGAGCTACCCCCTTCGGCTACAACCGAAACACCCATGCTGTATGGTGTGTGCTAGGAAAGGGGTTGACAACTTACTGAACCGTACCCTACTTGTTGTAGACACGAGTGGTAGTACGAAGCAAGTATGGAGGTTACTGGCACAAGACTCGATCTACGGTCGACTCAGGAGGTTGTAATATTCTCCGCAAGATTAGCATAACAATGCATATACTTCAACCAACAGATAGAAACACCACGCGACATACCCCATCATGCCATACCGGACACGCCCGTCTCGACGGAGGACTAGGAACAAGACCGTGTCTACCCAAGACAGAGGCCTTCCCGGCTTCCCTTCCGGTATGCATGAAAGGCATATGACGGTGATTTCCATATCAACTCATCAGCATAAAAATCATTAACATGCACTCATGAGTAGGATCACATCCTCACATAAAATGACGTATGTTCGCGTAGGGGTGGTGTTGTCACCGAGTCAACAACACACACAAAAATTACACCATGGTTCAGAATGCTTGCATTCAGGTCATGGGAAAGCAGGGTGCATTCCAAAACATC
>NW_021230102.1:0-1786 GCF_002162155.2 Triticum dicoccoides | reverse complement strand
GTACACTATCAATTTTCATAGGACACTATGGCCATCCCTTTTTGATGGTGCTGTTGGTATGACAGAGAAACATATAACTCTGCGGAAAAAAGCCGAAAGTCCAATAGATTTCTAAAATAAGAGTGTACGCTATATGTTATATCAATCAAGTAGCAATAGGATTGACCCAAAGATTTTCTTTAACAGAGAACAATCGGGAAAATTTTCACATAGGATGGGCATGGGAAGTGTGACCCACCAAGTACTCAAAACCGTTTAATTATCTTAATAAAGTGCTACATCCTTGAAAGTTATGGAAAAGGCAATATGCACGACTGATATCAAAGTCTCCGTAGTTTCTTTGCACCACATTGTTATGAGCAACTACAGTATTAATGGAAGTTATACTACAGCTTTAGAATCGGTGAAATTAAAAATATATGCCATATTTAGAAGCAGGGTAAACTTGTCCTAGCTTATGCATTGCAGCCATCATTTTGTGTCTAATCATGCTAGATTTATAACAATAACAATAGATGTAGAAGTAAATGTGGATTTGACTTTATTACGTAATAGGTGAAGATACTAAGAAGACAAACTCAGTGTGATATTTCTGCCTGTTGAGTCTAGTGTCAGCCCACTATAAAATAGGTGCATCCCCGTTATAATAGAGGTAAAAAGAACTGAACTCATAACCTTCTAGGTGTATATATCCCAAAATATGAGATAAAGGTATATAAGGAGAAATATGTTCAATAAAATCAGAGCTGCAGCCATGCTGGAATCCCCTAGACCATCCATAAACGTCTCTACATATAAATTACTAATTTATTTGAAGTGACTTAATGTTTGTGAAATCTGATCCCAGAATTGTACATTAAATTAATCGTGAAATATAACCAGCAAAGAAAAAACTTATTTTAGAGTAGTGATTGCAAGAAAAATTCTTAGTAATTACCTTTTTTACAATGGAACATGAGCAAGGATCCCCGGCGAATAGCAAGGTTGCAAAATAAGCCAAAGCGTAGAACTCCGACTATTCGTGCAAAACATCGATAGAGTATACAATTCTTCTAACTTTTGGACTCCAATACAATACTTGAACAAATTGTGCAAGTAAAGAAAAGTGACACCAGAGAAACTGAACTTATGTCATGAAAAAACTATAAGATTCATGATGAAAATATGACAACAAAACCATCTAACTAAGTTGATGTTTGCTTCTCTGACGTGCTGGCTGCTGAGCTTGACACGTCCGTGCAAACCCTCCACGGTGTTGCGCTTGCCTGGCGCCGCGATGATGGCTGCCTTGTCGGGGGCCAGAAGGAGGATCATCAGCAAGTGGGCATCGTCTTGACATAGAGGATGTGGAATGTATGTGTTCCGGGAAGAGGTCTTCAGCCAGCTCATCGGTTCGTGATTTTTTTCTCTGGTTGCAACTAACGGGCATGTTTATTAGTAATTAATAAAAATGGATGTATGCATCACTTGATGCAGAGGCAAGGTGTTATCTTCCTTTCCAAAAAAAGGAAGCCACCATATATTTTTGTCCGTCCGATTCTCTCGATCCTCTCGCTCGCGTGACTCACCCTTCACCTGTCTAGGCCTCAGTTCATGTTGTTGTGAGGGATGGAACTCCCGACCCGTCGTCGAGTTCCAAAGGTTGCGTCCAACTGAGAAACTACACGATGGTGCACAGACAGAAGGTTTGCTCGGTTATTACGTAGTCCCATATCGTCTCCTATAATTGAACACATCAATTTAAATATGGCTGTGAGTTGAAATCAACAATACTCCTAGAGGATCA
>NW_021230101.1:0-845 GCF_002162155.2 Triticum dicoccoides | reverse complement strand
TCGATGCATTATCTATCACATTACGTGATAGACCCTTCATGAAGGGATCTGCCAAATTTTTCGACGTTTGGATATAATCCAACGTAATAACTCCGGAGTTCCTCAATTTTCTGACAGATTTCAGTCTCCTCTTCACATGCCTTGAGGACTTCATATTGTCCTTTGAACTGTTTTCTTTTGACGATCACTGTTTGATTATCACAGTTCATCAGGATAGGGGGTATTGGTTTTTCAACCATAGGTAAGTCCATCAAGAGTTCACGAAGCTACTCTGCTTCAACTGTGGTAGTGTCTAATGTTGTGAGTTCTGCTTCCATAGTTGACCTCGTTAAGATGGTCTGCTTGCAAGACTTCCAGGAAACAGCGCCACCACCAAGTGTGAAAACATAACCACTTGTTGCCTTAATCTCATCAGCATCAGATATCCAGTTTGAGTCACTATAACCCTCCAGTACCCTTGGATACCCAGTGTAGTGAATCACATAGCTCGTGGTGCCTTTCAAATAGCGCATAACTCTCTCAAGCGCATGCCAATGATCATCCCCCTGTTTTGACACAAACCGACTCAGCTTGCTCACAGCAAAAGAGATGTCAGGCCTCGTGTCACTCGCCAAATACATAAGCGAGCCAATAATCCGAGAATACCTCAGTTGATCCCTAGCAATTCGTCGGTTCTTTCGAAGCAACACACTAGCATCATATGGAGTTGGAGAAGGCGTGCAGTCGCTATACCCAAAATGACTCAAGACATTTTCCACATAGTGAGACTAAAGCAGTGTGATCCCACCATTCTCATCTCTCAACAGCTTGATGTTTAAAATAACATCAGCTACTCCTAGATCCTT
>NW_021230100.1:0-431 GCF_002162155.2 Triticum dicoccoides | reverse complement strand
TGGCATTGCTACCCCCCTAGTGCCCCCGTCCCGCCTAACCCTGTAGCATTTGACCACGAGATCTAACCCTTTGACTTTGCACGGACGGGCTTTGACCAGTGGACCTCCCCACCCGGTTGTGTTAGGTCAGCCAATAGGAACACTTTGGAGCAACATTTGGGCCAGACCCACAGTAAGATCCCCTCCGTGTAGACCCCACGCGTCCGTTTCCCCCCTCTAGGTGTCGGCGGCGGCGCCGTCCGTGAGGGAGGGCACACCCCGGACACGCGTACCGGGCGTTTGCAACCGCCACAACATTTCCAGACTTGTGAGAGGCCGCCTACGCAAGATTTGGCGGCATGCTAGCCCCCGGAGGCCGCCGGCCACAACCGTAGACGCGCGAAGGGCAATGCGCGTAGAGGGAATTTTTCGGATACTTCTCCATCACCAAA
>NW_021230099.1:0-920 GCF_002162155.2 Triticum dicoccoides | reverse complement strand
TGGTCCTAGGCTAGACCGAACTAGAGACGCGAGCCTAGAACACTAATGAGGTCACGTCGTAGCACAACTAGCATCAATGAAGGACACTAAGTAGCTCTGGACAGCAAGATATAAATGAAGATCACAACGGCAGTAAAGATAATGAGGTGAAACAACAGCCAAGCAGGATATATCAACAACTTTGTCTCCAACTTTCCTCTGAAAAAGTTTGTGCCGATTTTTTTGTTTTTTTTTCTTCTCTCTTTTTTTCCTCACACTTTTTTTTCTTTCTCTCCTTTTTTTTTCTCTGACTTTTTTTTCTCCTTTTTTTCTCTTGTTTTTTTTCTCTCTTTTTTTCTCCCTCTTTCCAAAACAAACTAGATAAGATGCAGATTGGATCAAGTGAAGATGTGAACGATCTCAACTATTATTATGACAATGAATGATGGGTTGCACGTGGTGGAAATTGATGGATGGGTGGTGGACAGCGGAAGAGATAATGATGCAGCGGTGGCGTGACTAATGTGAACAGAACTCGAAACTCTAAACGAACTAGACACTAAGACCAGCAACTCGACACGACGATGCAACCGATAATTCAACTATGCAAGCAATGAAAAGAAAATTGCAAAGGCTCAGACTGGCTTGGACCAAGGATGAATAGATCTAACTCTTTTTTGTGGCTTTTTCTTGGACAATAGGTAAGAAAATAAATCTAATCTAGGAAAACTGGAAATTCTCACCGAGCAACCTGAAAACTGATACCACTTAATAGAGGCGGGGTGTCCCGATCTTTCGATGAGATGATAACTATCGATTTTGTGGAGACGACTTTGACGATCCGACTACAAACGTGCACGACGTTGCGCCTTAGCAATCGCTAAACCAACTCCGAGAGGTTATTGACCACGCCGGAGCACAATCAACCTGACCACGAAGGT
>NW_021230098.1:0-484 GCF_002162155.2 Triticum dicoccoides | reverse complement strand
AGAAAAGAAAACAAAAAAACTAGAAAATAATTAAAAATAGCAACAATAAGTATTTTGTTGTAAGTAGAAACAAAATAAAATAAATAAAGCAAGAAAGAAAACAAAAAACAAAAAAATGCCTCCTACTGGGCCCCCACGGCCTGAATACGACTAGAAACCCTACCATGGGCCAGGATTCGGGCCCACAGTGTTGGGGAACGTTGCAGAAAATTAAAATTTTTTCTACGGTTTCACCAAGATCCATCTATGAGTTCATCTAAGCAACGAGTCTAGGGAGAGAGTTTGCATCTACATACCACTTGTAGATCGTGTGCGGAAGCTTGCAAGGTGATGATGTAGTCGTACTCGACGTGATCCAAATCACCGATGACCTGCGCCGAACGGACGGCACCTCCGCGTTCAACACACGTACGGAACAGCCACGTCTCCTCCTTCTTGATCCAGCAAGGAAGGGAGGAGAGGTTGAGGGAGATGGCACCAGCAG
>NW_021230097.1:0-397 GCF_002162155.2 Triticum dicoccoides | reverse complement strand
GACGGAACTCTCCCTCGTCCTCAACTGGATCAAGAGCTCAAGGGACGTCATCATGATGAACGTGTGGTGAACACGGAGGTGCCGTACGTTCGGTACTTGGATCGGTTGGATCATGAAGACGTTCGACCACATCAACCGTGTTACTAAACGCTTCCGCTTTGGTCTATGAGGGTACGTGGACACACTCTCCCGTCTCGTTGCTATGCATTTCCTAGATAGATATTGCGTGATCGTTGGACATTTTTTGAATTACTACGTTCCCCAGCAGTGGTATCAGAGCCAGGTCTATGCGTAGATGTTTTATGCATGAGTAGAACACAAAGAGTTGTGGGCGATAATAGTCATACTGCTTACCACCAATGTCTTACTTTGATTTGGCGGTATTGTTGGATGAAGC
>NW_021230096.1:0-1267 GCF_002162155.2 Triticum dicoccoides | reverse complement strand
TCATCAGAAATTCTATAGTGCTCCCACTCACTTCTTTGGAAATACAAGTTTCTCATAAACTTTGTATAAACCCAAAATCTTTGATCATCTCATCAAAGCGTACATTCCAACTCCGAGATGCTTACTCCAGTCCCTAGAAGGATTGCTGGAGCTTTGCATACTTATTAGCATCTTTCAGGATTAACAAAACCTTCTGGTTGTATCACATACAACCTTTCCTCAAAAATCGTCGAGGAAACAATGGTTTTTGGCATCCTATCTGCAAGATTTCACAAATAATGCAGTAATTGCTAATATAATTCCAACAGACTCTTAGCATCGCTACGAGTGAGAAAGTCTCATCGCAGTCAACTCCTTGAACTTGTCGGAAAACATCTTAACGACAAGTCGAGCTTTCTTAGTGGTGACATTTACCATCATTGTCCGTCTTCCTTTTAAAATCCATCTGTACTCAACAGCCTCACGACCATCGAGCTGTTCTGCCAAAGTCTACACTTTGTTTTCATACGTGGATCCTCTCTCGGATTTTATGGCCTCGAGCCATTTATCGGAATCCAGGCCCACCATCGCTTCTCCATAGCTCGTAGGTTCATTGTTGTCTAGCAACATGACTTCCAAGACAGGGTTACGTACCACTCTGAAGTAGTACGCATCCTTGTCATCCCACGAGGTTTGGTAGTGACTTGATCTGAAGTTTCATGATCACTATCATAAGCTTCCACTTCAATTGGTGTAGGTGCCACAGGAACAACTCCATGTGCCCTGTCACACACTAGTTGAAGAGACGGTTCAATAACCTCATCAAGTCTCCACCATCCTCCCACTCAATTCTTTCGAGAGAAACTTTTCCTCGAGAAAGGACCCGATTCTAGAAACAATCCCTTATTGCTTTCGGATCTGAGACAGGAGGTATACCCAACTGTTTTGGGTGTCCTATGAAGATGCATTTATCCGCTTTGGGTTCGAGCTTATCAGCCTGAAACTTTTTCACATAAGCGTTGCAGCCCCAAACTTCTACGAAATGACAGCTTAGGTTTCTCGAAACCATAGTTCATACGGTGTCATCTCATCGGAATTACGTGGTGCCCTATTTAAAGTGAATGCGGTTGTCTTTAATGCCTAACCCATAAACTATCATGGTAATTCGATAAGAGACATCATGGTATGCATCATATCCAATAGGGTGCAGTTATGATGTTCGGACACACCATCACACTATGGTGTTCCAGGCTGTATTAGTTGTGAAACAATTTCCACAATGTCTTAA
>NW_021230095.1:0-833 GCF_002162155.2 Triticum dicoccoides | reverse complement strand
CGCGCGACAAACAGGTTTTTTGCGCGCGGCGTGAAGCGCGCCTGTTGGAGATGCTCTTAAGCGGGGAATGCTCCCTTGATCCTAACAGAGATGCAGGTGGATTACACTTCTCCATCTGTAAATCAAAATTTCCAAATGGACAAAACACATTCTTTCAAATATGCAAATAAGGGCATATCACTGCTTTAAATAATTACAAAATGATGGCTCTGAAGCAGTAGAGTAGCTGATGATGTCAAAACTCAATTAGGAACATGTCACATATAGTTGAGCACATCTAAACTGAAGGTCTGGATAAACTATGAAGTATACTTGTGCCTACATTCATTTTTTCTAATAATTTTATTGGAACATTAGCACACCCATGCTTGTCTGAAGCTCTTAATGTTTCCTGCTTATTAGGTTGTCTGGCATGACTCCTTGGTTAATATATCTGTCCATTGAGGGAACCGAGAGTGTCGTTATTAAAATATTTTCACTTTGTACCCTTATTAAATTGCTTCAGGAGTCTCTCATTGATTGGTTGTACTGAAACAGAGGGTGTACTTAAATGCGCCAAAAAATTACAAAGAATGCCAACAATAACAAATGCAGACATAATGTTACTGTGGAGAATGTGCAAGTAGCTCAATACAGAACACATGAAGAATTGTTGAAGAAAAGTACATTGATCCGTAGTGTATGGAAAAGAAATCTTTCAGTAGTATATTATTGTCCATATATTGATGCAAAGTGTACGCAGTATGCAATATGCAAAGTCCAGAAAAGAACTGTCCATATTAAACTTTTGTCCTGCTCAAATAGAATACTATAGTTCTGCAGAAAGCACTGCT
>NW_021230094.1:0-1566 GCF_002162155.2 Triticum dicoccoides | reverse complement strand
TGTGGCTGACAAAGGATTTGAGAAGCTACTGAAAATCTTGAAGAAGAAGCTTCCAAAGGATAACGAATTGCCCGACAGTACATACGAAGCAAAGAAGGTCGTATGCCCTCTAGGATTGGAGGTGGAGAAGATACATGCATGCCCTAATGACTGCATCCTCTACCGCGGTGCATACAAGGATCTGAACGCATGCCCAGTATGCGGTGCATTGCGGTATAAGATCAGACGAGATGACCCTGGTGATGTTGACGGCAAGCCCCCCCCAGGAAGAGGGTTCCTGCGAAGGTGATGTGGTATGCTCCTATAATACCACGGTTGAAACGTCTGTTCAAAAACGAAGAGCATGCCAAGTTGATGCGATGGCACAGTGAGAACCGAAAGAAAGATGGGAAGTTGAGAGCACCCGCTGACGGGTCACAGTGGAGAAAAATCGAGAGAAAGTACTGGGATGAGTTTGCAAAGGACCCAAGGAACGTATGGTTTGCTTTAAGTGCGGATGGCATTAATCCTTTCGGGGAGCAGAGCAGCAATCACAGCACCTGGCCGTGACTCTATGTATGTATAACCTTCCTCCTTGGATGTGCATGAAGTGGAAGTTCATTATGATGCCAGTTCTCATCCAAGGCCCTAAGCAACCCGGCAACGAAATTGATGTGTACCTAAGGCCATTAGTTGAAGAACTTTTACAGCTGTGGAATGAAAACGGTGTACGTAAGTGGGATGAGCACAGACAGGAGGAATTTAACCTTAAGGCGTTGCTGTTCGTGACCATCAACGATTGGCCCGCTCTCAGTAACCTTTCAGGACAGACAAACAAAGGATACCACGCATGCACGCATTGTTTAGATGACACTGAAAGTATATACCTGGACAAATGCAGGAAGAATGTGTACCTGGGCCATCGTCGATTTCTTCCGACCAACCATCAATGTAAAAAGAAAGGCAAGCATTTCAAAGGCGAGGCAGATCACCGAAAGAAGCCTGCCATGCGCACCGGTGATCACGTGCTTGCTATGGTCAATGATTTACACTACGTAATCTTTGGAAAGGGTCCCGGTGGACTAGCTGTTCCGAATGACGCTGAGGGACACGCACCCATGTGGAAGAAGAAATCTATATTTTGGGACCTACCCTACTGGAAGACCTAGAGGTCCGCTCCTCAATCGACGTGATGCACATGACGAAGAACCTTTGCGTGAACCTACTAGGCTTCTTGGGCGTGTATGGGAAGACAAAAGATACACCTGAGGCACGGGAGGACCTGCAACGTTTGCACGAAAAAGACGGCATGCCTCCGAAGCAGTATAAAGGTCCTGCCAGCTACGCTCTTACGAAAGAAGAGAAAGAAATCTTCTTTGAATGCCTGCTCAGTATGAAGGTCACGACTGGCTTCTCGTCGAATATAAAGGGAATAATAAATATGCCAGAGAAAAAGTTTCAGAACCTAAAGTCTCATGACTGCCACGTGATTATGACGCAACTGCTTCCGGTTGCATTGAGGGGGCTTCTACCGGAAAACGTCCGATTAGCCATTGTGAAGCTATGTGCATTCCTCAATGCAATCAT
>NW_021230093.1:0-1420 GCF_002162155.2 Triticum dicoccoides | reverse complement strand
AGAGCTCCGACTCACTTTCTTGTAAATACAGGTGACGGTGTCCTGGACTAGGGGGTACTCACCACGTCGTCTCCCGATCAGTTGGATTGGGCCGAGGACCCCCATGGCCGTATACTCATGGGCCAGTCCGGACAGCTGCCGCATACAAGGAAGAATCAACAAGACTTGGCGATCAAGACAAGGACTCCTCCCCTACCGGCGTATTCGGCTAGGACTCTTGTTATCCTAGGCCTCTGGTGCATTATATAAACATGGGGCCAGGCTAGTCGATAGACATATACAACAACAATCATACCATAGGCTAGCTTCTAGAGTTTAGCCTCCTTGATCTCGTGGTAGATCTACTCTTGTAAACATCCACAATATCAATATCAATCAAGCAGGACGTAGGGTTTTACCTCCATCAAGAGGGTCCGAACCTGGGTAAAACATCGTGTCCCTTGTCTCCTGTTACCATTGATCCTAAGACGCACTGCTTGGGACCCCCTACCCGAGATCCGCCGGTTTTGACACCGACATTGGTGCTTTCATTGAGAGTTCCGCTGTGTGATCGGCGAAAGGATCAATGGCTCGACTGCAGGTCAACTGCGACGTCGGCTTCTTTGCCACCAGCTCAACTGGTCCCCTTGGCTTGACCGAGGACTGCGCCCTACCTCCGATCGTCATGTTCGGATGAAGGCCTTCATCAACATCAACTCCGATCTCTATTAAGATCATGGAGGAATCATCCAGGGAGCCCGGGGGCTCAACGTCAACATTGCCCTCAGGCGACTGTACTATTTTTCTGGACAGCGGACTTGTGTCTGCCGCCACCGCCTCCTCGGGTGTCGTTTTAACGATCGCTTCGGTGGAATTGTGCGAAATTAAGTCTACAACAACCCTGCAAAAATTTCGTCGAGTTCCGATGGAGGAATCTCCAGCAATCTCCGATAATACCGGAGCCCTGTTGAATCTGGATGAGAATCCGGACGAGTTTAGGGCGTGATATCCAGCATCTAGCTCAGACGTCCTTTGGAGGATCCAACCGTTGATTTGCTGCGGAATTCCCATATCTACCACCTGCTAAAAATTCAGCTCGATCCGACCGTCCAAACTCCGGGAAACTTCCGATTAGTGCATCACTTTTTGGATCTGTTTTCTGCGCGAGAACGAATCCGACCCAAATTCGTCTTCTTTATGAACGGGATCTCGGACATCCTTTTTGAAGGAAGTTTTCGTATGGGGTGTTGTGTTTTGTTCTCAAACACATCCCAGTAGTATTAAAAGTATTCTTGCAATACGAACTTCACCGTCGCGCCGGTGTCAAACCAGCCCGACAACATCACTCCACGGCGGCCGACCTGCGTTAGACACGTCGTCGCTTTGTTGAGCCGAGCTCAATTTCTTCGGATCATCATCTCGGCAAGCCGAACAAGAGTCC
>NW_021230092.1:0-780 GCF_002162155.2 Triticum dicoccoides | reverse complement strand
GCCATCTCCGCTGTTGCCCGAGCTCCGGCCGCCGCCTCGCTCGCCGTCGGCACCGATTCCGGCCGCCCCGAGCGCAACTGACTCCACCAGTAGCTTCGGCTCGTCCCCAGCTCCTCCTAGATGCCCTCCGCGGCCCATTTGGTCGCCGGAGTGGCCAAAACCACTCTCGCCGCCGCGCTAATGGTCGCCGCCGGCCAGAACTCCGGCGGGCTGACGTGGCTTAGTTAATTAGTCACTAACCCCCCCACCTACTGACGCTGACAAGTGGGCCCCAGGGCTTAGTCAAAGCTAACCAGCCCGGGTCAACACGGGATTAGTCCCTGTATCACTGACGTGTGGACCCCACACGTCAGGTTTGACCCGAGGCAGCCCTGTTGACTTGCTGACGCAAGCATGACACAGTGCTGATGTCATAACTCATTTTCTGGATTTAATTTAATTCTGAAAATTCCAGAAAATGCCTAAAACTTCTAAAAATCATAGAAAATTAACCGTAACTCCAAATTAAATAATTTATATATGAAAAATTATCAGAAAAATTCAAGGAATCCATCTGTACCATTTTCATGCATGTTAGAACAACTTATAGCTACTGTTTAGCACAAATCAACTAAATGGCATTTGAATAATCACATATGGAGTTTGAATTTGAATCTTATATTCAAACCAACTTCATTTAATCTGTTGCTAGTTGCATTAGCTCAAAACACATTCATATTGCCATGTCATGAGCATGCATCATATTGTGCATTGCATTGATTGTGTTCCTTTCTGTATTGC
>NW_021230091.1:0-410 GCF_002162155.2 Triticum dicoccoides | reverse complement strand
ATTGGAGGAAAAATATTAAAATCATTTATTTGATTTTATTTGATTTCATTTGGATTTTATTTGCATTAGAAAAATTGCATGTTTTCAGAAATTGCATTTTAGGGCCAAGAAAATGTTCATCTAGTCCTAAATATTTTATTTAGGCGGTCAAAATTTGTTTTGGCATTTTTAGATTTTTATTTTATTTTCTAGGATTTTATTTCTGTCGGCGATTTTTTTTTTCCGCCGGCTGGGCCGAAACCCAGCCAGGCTGCCGGCCCAGTCGCCCGTGCCACTGCCTCCCCGTCGCGCGCGCCGCCACCGCCGACTCGGACGAGGAGTCCGAGCCGGACTCCGCCGCCCCGCCTTGGCCCCTCCCCCAAGTCGCCGCCCCCCTCTTTATATACCCCGCCGCCCCGAGCCACCACCAC
>NW_021230090.1:0-1310 GCF_002162155.2 Triticum dicoccoides | reverse complement strand
CGCCGACGGCTGGATCGACGGTTCCCTCCCTCTCTGGCCGCTACTTCAGCGACAGGGGAGTGGGGGGACCTCAGATCTGTGCTTGAAGCGTGTAGATAGTAGGGTAGTTGTCTCTGGCGGCGTTGGCTGTTTTTTATGTATGTCATCTTATACTACCATCAACAACATAAGTATACGTGAGTATGAGACATGCACACAAGGTATATTTGATTGGGAGTGGATGAATCTTTGAAAAGAGCATTAGCGGAGACGTGCGTTGCACGTGCAAGCTTACTAGTATGGATATAAGGGAGAAATATCTTCCGATTTTCAATATGACCCGGCATCACCAATCATTATAACCCGGTGTCTACAATAATCATGAACCGGCATTGGCAACAATCATGAACCGGCATTGGCAAACAATCATGAAGCGGCATTGGAAACAATCATGACCCGAAATTATCAGTTTTTATAACCCTGCGATTTTGGAAATCATAGATCGGCAAGTTCTACATTTTCAAACCGGCTGAATATCAGTTGAATATTTGAAGACCAATATTTTTGTCAGCTCAGAGCATTGAAGGCCGATTCAAATGGATTCTTTATTTACAAAATATCTTCTACAAGCAAATTGATTATGAAGCTGGTCTATTGACTCTGATTTTTTAGAAGGAAGAAATGACAAGAATTTAAGGATGATCAAGTGCCGGTTTATAAGAATCTTTAACCCGGAGCACAAGCCGCCAAGTTTGTTCTTGTGTTTATGTTGCAGATCAGTTTAACATGGATAAATCCAAATTAAACCGGGGGCTAATGTCGGGGATATACCCCGTGGTGTAACCCGGCCGGAAGTATAACCCGGCCGGACTGGACGACTCACTAAGTGACCTACCCGAGCCTGGAGTCTCATGGGTGACCCGGCGTGTGGGTCAGAGGAACGACAAAACCCAGTGGCCCAGAAGGCCGGTTCATGTTATGGTCGGCCGGTTTATGAGGAAAGCACAAGGAATATTCTCCTACAAAGGAAGCAAGACTAGGACTTCACTTGTAATAGAGTAATCCTAATCCAACTAGGACTAGTCATGTAAACCGCCCCTCCAACATATATAAGGAGGGGCAGGGCTCCCCAAAGAGGGAGAAGGACAAGAAACAATATCTAGGGCTAGACACAAAGGGAGAGCCGGCTTACTGCGGCGACTCTCTCATGATCATAATGAGACCTAGCCACAAACAACATGTAGGGTTATTACCGGATGATGTTTTCCGAGGCCCGAAGCTGTCTAAACCCTTGTCTTGTGTCGCGTCTCTCGATTCCGATCAACCCCTCT
>NW_021230089.1:0-2993 GCF_002162155.2 Triticum dicoccoides | reverse complement strand
ATATGCCAGGGTGGACGGTCCGGTCACTTGCCGGTCACAAAAAATTTACTCAACCGGGTTCCTCAAACCGGACCTATACGCCCGGGCTGATCGACACACCTTATATCCTGCCAAAATTTAGGGCGGATATGAGGAGGCCCGGACGCATCCGCCAAGTCGGATTGACGTGCGGGCACCCGTTGAAACCTAGCAGTTCAATGAGAACGCCGCTCCGGTGTTGTCCGAGTTGCCAAAGCCGACTATTTAAGAAGGACGACGGCACCCCACCCCTAGCCCATCCCATTTCCCCTGTACCTTCCCTCTACTATGCCACTTTCTAATCTGCTCGCCCTTCGTCAGTAGTCATGGCTTGGCAGTGGATCACCACATATGCCATGCTCACCCTGGCGCGGCAGTTTGAGGTGCTGGAGGAGATCTAGGTTAGGCGTGAAGCTGGAGGACTCGGAGGATGAGCAGGAGCAGGAGGAGGAGCAGGAGCTTCGACCGACTGAACGCAGTCATGGAGGACTTGAAGGAGGAAGAGGGGGAGTACATAGGTGAGACAAATCTGGCGCCTCCTACTGTTGGTTTCGCCATGGCAGACGGGCTGGCGAAGTACGAGGTCGCCCAATCGGAGGAGCACCTGAGCAGCAAACAATCCTCGAGTTCAGTCGGTCGAAGCTCGAGGTGAAGAGCAACCGTCGCTTCCTCCGCGCTGCGGAGCGTGCCAAATTCTTCGCGGGTGCGGACGAGGCGGCCAACGGGCAGGAGGACGAGGTGGCCCATGAGTAGGGGGTCGTTCTGTCCGGCACCGCTGGCACGGACGTCGTCTACATCTCCGACGGCGAGTAGTACTAGTAGAGTAGTTCATATCTATGTAGTAGTGCATGGTTATTTTGTGTCTGCATAAGTAGCATGGGTTTGAAAGTGTAAATTTAAGGTATGTTGCTGTGGCGGACGAAACATGAGTGGTGAACGGGCCCTGTCCATTGACGTATAGGGCGCCGGATTTAATATCTTTCGCTGTAGATGCTCTGTGTTTGCGAGTTCGACTTGTCGCGAGGACGCTCCTTTTCTTGGCGTTTTTGCTTGACGCGTTTAAAAAAAGAAACTCGCTTCGCTCCTACCCCTCCCCTCGATCTTAGCATTTTAGGAGCTCATTCCAAAAAACGCGCGCGCGTGGTAAATTGGCTTTATAGCGCGTGGGACGTTTACGTTTACGCGCGCTCCAGCGGTGACGCGAAACTAGCGCGCGGGAAATGATTGCGCGTGCGCAGGAAAAGGCGGCCGCTCGCGCGCTACATTTGGCGCGCCTATAAATTACAGCGCCTCCGCCGCTCTCTCCGTCTCTCCATCGCCCCCTGCCGCGCTCTGCTGCCGACACGCCACCACCGCGCCACGATGCCGCCTCGGCGCCGGGAGGTATGGGCTACCGCGGCGTCCGCGTGCATCCGGCCGGCACCTACTCTGCCGAGATTCGGTCGGGCGGCGACATGCGGCTCTGTCTCGGAACTTTCGACACCGCCCAGGAGGGCGCCCGCGCGTACGACGCTGCGGTGTGGCGCCTCATGCGGTCCCGTCAGGACATGAACTTCGCCGACGTGGCGACGCGAAAGCGCGCACAGGAGTTGGTGCCTTTCCCGCGGTTTCTCACTGACGAGGATCATCGCAAGCATCGGAGGCGGGCATCATCTCAGGCTGGCCGAGATGGGCGAGCAAGCCATGGCGCTGTGGAGTCATCGCTTCCCGGAAGACACCAACGAGGAACAGTTCTTCGCCCAGAGGAGGGCGAAGAGGAGAGAGGAGCGAGCCGACTATCGCGAGGACAAGCGAACGCGAAAGGCGGTCGCTAAATACAACCAAGCGCTAGGAGATGCGTCCTCCTGGAACTCCGACGACGAGTGGTTCCTTGACGCCTATGCTCCGACGTCGGAGGAGGACATCACTGAGACAGAGTCCGAGTCAGACGAGTAGTAGTAGGAGAACTATTTACGAAACCAAATATGTAGTAGGAGAACTATCTACCAAATCAAATATGTAGTAGAAAAAACTGAAATATAGCGCGCCTGCTGGAGCGGCGTGGGCGCGCTTTAATTTGCGGCGGCCGCTGGAGCCAGCGCACCGCTGCGCGCAAAAGCTGGCTAACCCGGCGCTGTATCGCGACTTTTAGCGCGCGGCGCGTTGCGCGGCTGTTGGAGATGCTCTTATATATGTTGGATCGCTAGAATCGACTAGGGGTGCAACTCTTCAAAAAAGAAAAGACTAGCGGTGCAATTTATGTAGTCACATTCTTCTAAAAAAAGTGTAGTCACATTCATTCATCCAATTATAGAATCAATCAGTGGTCTTGGTCCAAATCAAACGGCGCATACAAAGGTGACTGAAACATAGCAAAGTTCCAGGCAAGATGTACATAAATGATCTTGTATTTGAAACATTACTTACTTGCGATATGAAGATAGTAATAGACTACACTTTGGTGCAGACTCTGGCATTCATGTGGACCTTGCCGGGCCGGCAGACGTAGCCTTGTTCCGGCGCGCAGTGCACGTCCTGCGAGCACACGCACATTCCTTCTAGCGCGCACCCAGGTGCGATATTCGTCGGTGTGTCACCAACAATGCCGAGCATCATGTCACTCCAATCGCTGGAGAAGAGGCCATCCGGGTCGTAGGCGTCCTTGACAAGCAGGAACTCGTGCATTTTGGGGTATTTGCGAGACGCGCCGACAAAAGCGATATTGCGATTCTTTCCCCAGTGCGGCAGCCCGCCGTACTTGAATATCCCTATCTGCTCGATCTCCTCAAGGACGTCCTCGTAGAGGCGCGCCCTCCTTGGGTCGCGGCTGCGGTAGTAAGTCATGTCGAACTCCACCATGTCGGCCGACTCCCCGCGCACTGCCGACTTACCGAGGTACGCGGTGGATGACTTGACATAGCGCATTAGGATGCCGTTGTAGAGGTCGATGCCGCAGAGAGACTCCGGATTTAGGTCATGCAGCTGTCGGACCTCCT
>NW_021230088.1:0-551 GCF_002162155.2 Triticum dicoccoides | reverse complement strand
TCTCGTCGTCCGTCGTCGCTACTGCGATGACGTCCGCCTCGACTCGCGTTACGTTAAGGCAGGTTGGCAATGCTGTCACGTGCTCGTCTCGGCGTCCGTCGTCGCTATCGCGACGACGTCCACCTCGACTCGCGTTACGCTAAGACAGGGTGACACTGGTGTCACGTGCTCGTCTCGGCGTCCATCGTCGCTACCGCGACGACGTCCGCCTCAACTCGCGTTACGCTAAGATAGGGTGACACTGGTGTCCCGTGCTCGTCTCGTTGTCCGTCGTCGCTACCGCGACGATGTCCGCCTCGACTCGCGTTACGCTAAGACAGGTTGGCAATGGTGTCACGTGCTCGTCTCGGCATAGTCGTCGCTACCGCGACGACGTCTGCCTCGACTCGCGTTATGCTAAGACAGGGTGGCACTAGTGTCGCGTGCTCGTCTCGGCGTCCGTCGTCGCTATCGCGACGACGTCCACCTCGACTCGCGTTTTTCTAAGACAGGGTGACACTGGTGTCCCGTGCTCGTCTCGTTGTCCGTCGTCGCTACTGCGACGACGTCCG
>NW_021230087.1:0-711 GCF_002162155.2 Triticum dicoccoides | reverse complement strand
CTCGGCCCCCGACCTCCCACCGTAACCGGGAACTCCCCGAAATTTTCCTCGCCCTCGCTTCTACCACGGTTTTTTCCGTCATGGACGGCCCAAAGAATGTCATGCAGCTGTGTCTCCGGCCCGCCCAGGACGAAAAGCCCATTTTTTGTCATGATTTTTTGTCACAGAAGTAGGAGCCCACCACATCTATGATGATACCGGGTTTTGTCACAATTATCATCATAGAAGTGTCATATGTATGACAGGAAAAAAATTCGTTCGGCCCAAAATGTCACGGATGTGTCTTTTTTTTGTAGTGCTTCCTACTGTCAAGAAGAAATATGATATTCTTATTGTTGGGGGTGTGCATATCCCCGTTGAGGTAACATAGTGTTATTCGAAATTTCTCCGGTTCCATGTTATTCGGAATGAGTTCGTTAACAAGGCTTGATCAACCTTGTTAGTGGAGTCCTTTTGATGAGCATGAGATGGATGAAACTAGAGGACACAACCTTCTGTACCCCAGTTTTACTTTCTATTATTTATATAAAATAAAAAAAATAGTATTTTCTGTCTGTTACTGAATTATCCGTGCAATATAAAAATACCCCAAAAATAAAAGTTCTCCAAATGCTCTGAAATTTAAAATATGATTTTTTTAGAATATTTGGCACTGAGAACACAGCAGGAGGAGCTGGCACCTGGCCACGAGGGTCAGGGGCGCGCCCTACC
>NW_021230086.1:0-1249 GCF_002162155.2 Triticum dicoccoides | reverse complement strand
GCTCCGAGTATTTAGTAATATTGACGCCGCATCGTTACCGCAGAACATCTACTACCGTGTCATCGCCGTCCGTGAGGGGGGGTCATGCACCGGAGACGCGTCCCGCCTCTTCGGACATGCCACCACACCACCCTGCATGTATGAGGGCCCGGTGCGACGCTCCGGTGGCATTGCTACCCCCAGTGCCCCCGTCCCGCCTAACCCTGTAGCGTTTGACCACGGGATCTAGCCCTTTGACTTTGCACGGACGGGCTTTGACCAGTGGACCTCCCCACCCGGTTGTGTTAGGTCAGCCCATAGGAACACTTTGGAGCAACATCCGGGCTAGACCCACAGCAAGATCCCCTCCAGGTGCCGGCGGCGGCGCCGTTCGTGAGGGGGGGCACACCCTGGACACGCGTGCCGGGCGTTTGCAACCGCCACAACACTTCCAGACTTGTGAAAGGCCGCCTACGCAAGATTTGGCGGCACGCTAGCCCCCGGAGGCCGCCGGCCACAGCCGTAGACGCGCGAAGGGCAATCCGCGTTGAGGGAATTTTTCGGATACTTCTCCATCACCAAAAATTATGAAAAAATACCGTCGTTCCTATAGCACATGTGCCCACGTCGTGCAAAAAAACTCATGATTTTATCGCGCTCCGAGTATTTAGTAATATTGACGCCGCATCGTTACCGCAGAACGTCTACTACCGTGTCATCGCCGTCCGTGAGGGGGGGCCACGCACCAGAGACGCGTACCGCCTCTTCGGACATGCCACCACACCACCCCGCATGTATGAGGGCCCGGTGCGACGCTCCGGTGGCATTGCTACCCCCCAGTGCCCCCGTCCCGCCTAACCTTGTAGCGTTTGACCATGGGATCTAGCCCTTTGACTTTGCACGGACGGGCTTTGACCAATGGACCTCCCCACCCGGTTGTGTTAGGTCAGCCCATATGAACACTTTGGAGCAACATCCGGGCCAGATGTTACCGTGGGCCTATGGGCTGACCTTACACAACCGGGTGGATACATCTACTGCTCAAAGCCCGTCCGTGCAAAGTCAAAGGGGTAGATCCCGTGGTCAAATGCTACAGGGTTAGGCGGGACGGGGGCCCTAGGGGGGTAGCAATGCCACCGGAGCATCGCACCGGGACCTCATACAAGCCGCGTCCTGGGTGCCTACGCCTGCCACCATGCTTATATAATTGTAGGAGGGCCACCGCAACACCTGGCGGCATTGTTACCCCCCAGGTACCCCGTCCCGTCTA
>NW_021230085.1:0-591 GCF_002162155.2 Triticum dicoccoides | reverse complement strand
GCCTACTAGCACCGGGCCAGAGGAATCCTTTGCTTTTTTAGCTTTCCATAACCTCTCTGCCCGCATTCTCAACCCAGAATAACCTACTTCAAGAAGCATGCGGCTATTGACTTCGAGAAGGAGAAGGCTGTCACCGAGAAGAAGCAGGCAGGCAAGAATCGCAACATCATCTTCGCCCGCACCCAGGCCCTGCTTGATGACTTTGTTGTTGGCCAGAGGAATCATTTGCTTGTTTAGCTTTCCATAACCTCTCTTGTAGATCAACTCTCGGACAATCTTCAACCTTTGCTTGCTGGGTAGCGTCTTTGGTGTTGTGGCCTCGTGGGGACGAGGCATCAACGTCCCGGTCAGAGAGTAGGAGTGCACGGTGGAAGGATGAGATGCTACCGTCAATCGGTAGGTGCTGAAAAAAAAATTAATTCTCCGAATAGGGGCTGAACTCGATGCACCGGCGACACTAGTGTGCATGGTGCCAGAAGATGCTCTTGTCAGTGTATTCCAGAAAAGCAACATCCTGCTTCGAGCAAGTAACTTCTGTTACTTTCTTAGTGCGATATGTTGCTTTTGTACGTGTGTTACTTTCTACAGGCC
>NW_021230084.1:0-569 GCF_002162155.2 Triticum dicoccoides | reverse complement strand
TCCGGAAAATGACGAAAGGACATGTGGTAAAGTTAGAGGCCAAGAGTTGAAATAACAAAAGGCATTGGGATTTTGCAAGTGTGTTATGGTGAATTTCAAATTAAAGAAATATTTAATATAGCTCCCTACTATCGGGAGGATATGTTATAACGAGAAGTCACCATTCCCTCAATTTAAATGGATCAAAGATCCATGCCATTTATTTAGTTGAGATGCAAAAAGACTTATGACATGATGACATGATGCAATGCACATGATGCAACGAACCAAAACGAATCACCCGACAACACCCGGAAACATGGAAGGCATCTGAAGCTCAGGTCTTGGGGCATTACACAATGAAAGCACCAATGTCGGTGTCAAAACCGGCGGATCTCGGGTAGGGGGTCCCAAACTGTGCGTCTAAGGCAGATGGTAATAGGAGGCGGGGGACACGATGTTTACCCAGGTTCGGGCCCTCTTGATGGAGGTAATACCCTACGTCCTGCTTGATTGATCTTGATGATATGAGTATTACAAGAGTTGATCTACCACGAGATCGTAAAGGCTAAACCCTAAAAGCTAGCATC
>NW_021230083.1:0-395 GCF_002162155.2 Triticum dicoccoides | reverse complement strand
CACAAGGAAAAGCTCCCTATCAGCATCAGCGTCAGCAACAGTCTTTCCCAGTGGACAAAGACACTTGTCTCCACTGTAAGCAGACCAGGCATTACAAGAAAGACTGCCCTGTTTGGCTGAAGTCCTTAATGGCAAAGCAAGGTAACAACATTGTTTCCTTAGTAAATGAATCCTTGTACACACAGTTTTCGAAATCTACTTGGTGGATTGACTCAGGGGCAACTATTCATGTTGCAAATTGTTTACAGGGATTCCATTCGACCCGGACTACGCTAAGAAGAGAAGGAGGCATTGAAGTAGCCAATGGAATAAAAGCAGAAGTTGAAGCTGTCGGCGACATCTCCTTGGAGTTAGCTGATGGATTCAAGCTTCTACTTAGAGATATTCTTTATGTT
>NW_021230082.1:0-578 GCF_002162155.2 Triticum dicoccoides | reverse complement strand
ACTCCGAGGAGCAACAAGCACCGCTGAGAATGCTAAACTAAAAATAAAAGTTGTAGAAAAACAAAAGTTTGGAGGTGTTGTAGAAAAACAAAAGTTTGGAGGAGTATGCAGATGTGATTACACGAACCGTGTCGGCAAAGGATTGTTCCCTTTAATTTCTACAGAACCATGACCGCCAATCGTCAGTTTTGATGTTGGAATTCAGAACTTGGTTGTTGCATCCAAACTACTCCGAGGAGCAACAACACCGCTGAGAATGCTAAACTAAAAATAAAAGTTGTAGAAAAACAAAAGTATGGAGGTGTTGTAGAAAAACAAAAGTTTGGAGGAGTATGCAGATGTGATTGCACGAACCGTGTCGGCAAAGGATTGTTCCCTTTAATTTCTACAGAACCATGACCGCCAATCGTCAGTTTTGCTGTTGGAATTCAGAACTTGGTTGTTGCATCCAAACTACTCCGAGGAGCAACAAGCACCGTTGAGAATGCTAAACTAAAAATAAAAGTTGTAGAAAAACAAAAGTTTGGAGGTGTTGTAGAAAAACAAAAGTTTGGAGGAGTATGCAGATGTGATTGCAC
>NW_021230081.1:0-721 GCF_002162155.2 Triticum dicoccoides | reverse complement strand
ATTTTTTTTGTTTTTTTGTTTTCTTTACTTATTGTTGCTATTTTTATTTTTTTCCAGTTTTTTTGTTTTGTTTTCTGCATTATTTATTTTCTTTTGTTTTTTGCTTTATTTTTTAATTCTTTTTGCTTTTAGTTTTAGAAAAAATATAAACTTTCCACTTTTTTTGTTTTTTATTTTCTTTCTTGCTTTATTTATTTTATTTTGTTTCTACTTACAACAAAATACTTATTATTGTTTTTTTGTTTTGTTTTCTGCATTATTTATTTTCTTTTGTTTTTTGCTTTATTTTTTATTTCCTTTTGCTTTTAGTTTTCGGAAAATTATTAACTTTCCACTTTTTTTGTTTTTTTGTTTTCTTTCATGCTTTATTTATTTTATTTTGTTTCTACTTACAACAAAATATTTATTGTTGCTATTTTTAATTATTACGAGGGCCGAACCATAAGACATTAAAGCATTTCAGATGAACTCTGAAAAAGTTGAAAGTTCGCATGGTATCATAAATTGACCCACACATAGCATGTGCATGTACAAAACGGACAATGGTATCATAAAACTCGTCAGTTACAAAGTTGGCATGGTATCATCATAATAGTTGCGGGAGAAAGTCTTCACTTTTTCTTCGCTTGTGTCATTTGCTTATTGCGCCGTAACCATGGATAATCTTCATCGTTTATCAGGATGCTGGGGTCAGCCTTGACTTTAAAGGGAGGAATTTCAT
>NW_021230080.1:0-766 GCF_002162155.2 Triticum dicoccoides | reverse complement strand
TTTTTTGCCTACAATGCATTTTCCATTAAATAGTGAAAAGTATTGGATTGAGGGAAATTGAATGCTCTCTATTCTACCTTGAGTCACTCCTCTAGTCTCACCATAGCAAAGGCTAGTCAAGAATATCTCAAACTCCGACCTTGGTGGTTCGTCCAATGAACACCAAAATGGAATTTTGTAGTGATTAGAAAATGTCTCCATAGGTATGGTAAATGACTTATCATATAGTTTAAATGATACTCTGGACTCATGAGGATGGAATTTAAATTCTTTGGTAAATGATTCAGTGAGGCTGAGATGTTGGTTGCACTTATTTGCAATGTAGGGACCGAGCTCGGCATTGTGAAGATATTGCTCAAATTCTTCTTCAATGCCCACACGCACCATATAATCATTGCATGGCCATAAACATGATTTGGTGGCGGCATCTCGAATGGAGTTTTCACTTGGTTCAACATAGGACCGACGAACGGAGCTACTGCTAGAAGATGCCTCCGAGGACCTCCTCCTCGAAGAACTCCTTCCAAAGAGGTTCATCATATTCGCGTACAATTTTCTGAAAAATTTTGGGTCACAAATTTTTGTCAACAAAACCTTTATAAGATTGATAGCAACTACTCACAAGGATGCATAGAGGCCATATCAAGCATTCAAACTACTTAGAACTCTAAGAATTCAAAATGCAGGCTCATCTACAGTAGCACCAAGAGTTACTAATTATTCTAAATATAAACCACTAAAGCAAAAACTAATTGGACCAATGGAG
>NW_021230079.1:0-3129 GCF_002162155.2 Triticum dicoccoides | reverse complement strand
CATTCAGCTTGATCAACAGTTCTTTCCCTGAAAACACAACCAGCACAACTATCCACGTGTTCTCTGGAAGCATCGGTTAGTCCATTATAAAAGATATCAAGTATTTCATTTTTCTTAAGAGGATGATTAGGCAAAGCATTAAGTAATTGGAGAAGCCTCCCCCAAGCTGTCTTCTTCAATTTGCACAAAGTTATATATTTTCCTTAAAACAGCTTGTTTCTTATGAGCGGGGAAATATTTAGAAGAAAAGTAATAAATCATATCCTGGGGACTACGCAAACAATCAGGATCAATAGAATTAAACCATGTTTTAGCATCACCCTTTAATGAGAACGGAAATAGCTTAAGGATATAGTAGTAATGAATTTTTTCCTCATGAGTGAATAGGGTGGCTACATCATTTAATTTAGTAAGATGTGCCACAACAGTTTCAGATTCATAGCCATAGAAAGGATCAGATTCAACCAAAGTAATTATCTCAGGATCGACAGAGAAATCATAATCCTTATCAGAAATACAGATAGGTGAAGTAGCAAAAGCAGGGTCATATTTCATTCTAGCATTCAAAGACTTTTCTTTCAGCTTAGCTAACAGTTTTTTAAGATCATATCTATCATTGCAAGCAAGAAAATCTCTAGAAGTTTCTTCATCCATAACATAACCCTCAGACACAACAGGCAATTCATCTCTAGGGGGAGAATCTTCATCATCACTTTCATCAATATTATCAGTTTCAATAATTTCATTCTCCCTAGACCTAGCAATTTGTTCATCAAGAAATTCACCTAGTGGCATAGTATTATCAAGCATAGAAGTAGTTTCATCATAAGCATCATGCAAAGCAGAAGTGGCATCTTCAATAACATGCGACATATCAGAATCAATAGCAGGAGTAGGTTTAGGTGTCACAAATTTACTCAAAATAAAAGGTGAATCAAGTGCAGAGCTAGATGGCAGTTCCTTACCTCCCCTCGTAGTTGAGGGATAAATCTTGGTTTCTACATCTTTCAAGTTCCTCATAGTAATCAGCAGATATAAATCCCAAGTGACTCAAAGAATAGAGCTATGCTCCCCGGCAACGGCGCCAGAAAATAGTCTTGATAACCCACAAGTATAGGGGATCGCAACAGTTTTCGAGGGTAGAGTATTCCATCCAAATTTATTGATTTGACACAAGGGGAGCCAAAGAATATTCTTAAGTATTAGCAGTTGAGTTGTCAATTCAACCACACCTAGAAAACTTAATATTTACAGCAAAGTATTTAGTAGCAAAGTAGTATGGAAGTACCGGTAACAGTGGCAAAAGTAACAGTAGAAGCTTTGTAGTAATTGTAACAGTGACAACGGAAAAGTAACTAAGCAAAGATCAATATGTGAAAAGCTCGTAGGCATTGGATTAGTGATGGATAATTATGTCGGATGCGATTCCTCATGCAACAGTTATAACATAGAGTGACACAGAACTAGCTCCAGCTCATCAATGTAACGTAGGCATGTATTCCGAATATAGTCATACATGCTTATGGAAAAGAACTTGCATGACATCTTTCGTCCTACCCTCCCATGGCAGCGGGGTCCTATTGGAAACTAAGGGATATTAAGGCCTCCTTTTAATAGAGTACCAGACCAAAGCATTAACACTTAGTGAATACATGAACTCCTCAAACTACGGTCATCACCGGGAGTGGTCCCGATTATTGTCACTTCGGGGTTGCCGGATCATAACACATAGTAGGTGACTATTGACTTCCAAGATAGGATCAAGAACTCACATATATTCATGAAGACATAATAGGTTCAGATCTGAAATCATGGCACTCGGGCCCTAGTGACAAGCATTAAGCATAGCAAAGTCATAGCAACATCAATCTCAGAACATAATGGATACTAGGGATCAAACCCTAACAAAACTAACTTGATTACAAGATAAATCTCATCCAACCCATCACCGTCCAGCAAGCCTACGATAGAATTACTCATGCACGGTGGTGAACATCATGAAATTGGTGATGGAGGATGGTTGATGATGACGATGGCGACGGATTCCCCTCTTCGGAGCTCCGAACGGACTCCAGATCAGTCCTCCCGAGAGAGATTAGGGCTTAGCGGCGGCTCCGTATCGTAAAACGCGATGAATCCTTCTCCCTGATTTTTTTCTCCCCGAACGTGAATATATAGAGTTGGAGTTGAGGTCGGTGGAGCCTCAGGGGGCCCACGAGACAGGGGGCGCGCCCAGGGGGGCAGGTGCGCCCCCACCCTCGTGGACTGGGTGTGGTCCCCCTGGTGTTGATTCTTTCACCAGTATTTTTTATAAATTCCAATAATATTCTCCGTGAAGTTTCAGGTCATTCCGAGAACTTTTATTTCTGCACAAAAATAACACCATGGCAATTCTGCTGAAAACAACGTCAGTCCGGGTTAGTTTCATTCAAATCATGCAAATTAGAGTCCAAATCAAGGGCAAAAGTGTTTGGAAAAGTGGATACGATGGAGACGTATCAGAGAGGGAGAGGGGAAAGGAAAGGGGAGCCGCGCCCCCTTCCCATGGTCCAATTCGGACTGCCCATGGGGGGGTGCCTCCCCTTGTGGGTTGTCCTCTCTCTCCCATATGGTTCATGTTGGCCCACTACTTCCTGGTACTCCGAAAAATACCTGAAATGATCCGGAACCATTCCGGTGTTTGAATATCATCGTCCAATATATCAATCTTTACCTCTCGACCATTTTGAGACTCCTAGTCATGTCCGTGATCTCATCCGGGTCTCCGAGCAATCTTCGGTCACCAAAACCACATAACTCATAATACAAATCGTCATCGAACATTAAGCGTGCGGATCCTACGTGTTCGAGAACTATGTAGACATGACCGAGACACATCTCCGGTCAATAACCAACAGCGGAACCTGGATGCTCATATTGGTTCCTACATATTCTACGAAGATCTTTATCGGTCAAACCGTAATGACAATATACGTTGTTCCCTTTGTCATCGGCATCTTTATAATCATCCAGTTACGTTGTGACGTTTGATAGCACATAAGGTATTCCTCCGGTGTCCGGAATTTGGATAATCTCCTAGTCGAAGGAATGTATTTGACATGAAGAAAGCAGTATCACTAAAACTGAAAC
>NW_021230078.1:0-413 GCF_002162155.2 Triticum dicoccoides | reverse complement strand
GTCTTTGATTAAATCTGGTCCAAACAATTGACGGTCTCCAACTTCATCCCACAATAACGGTGTCCTGCACCTCCTTCCGTACAAAGCTTCGAAAGGGGCCATCTTCAAACTGGCTTGATAACTGTTGTTATAAGAGAACTCTGCATACGGCAAGTTGTCGTCCCAACTAGATCCATAATCTAGCGCACAAGCTCTCAACATGTCCTCCAGAATCTGATTGACTCTCTCGGTTTGTCCATCTGTGTGTGGATGGAAGGTTGTACTGAACTCTAGCCTAGTACCCAAAGTCTCATGCAACTAATTCCAGAACTTTGAGGTAAACTGGGTTCCTCTATCTGATACAATGGTCCTCGGAACTCCATGCAGACATACGATCCTGGTCATGTATATCTTCGCCAACTTAGCACTCGTAT
>NW_021230077.1:0-1010 GCF_002162155.2 Triticum dicoccoides | reverse complement strand
AGCATTGGAAATTCAGTCCACTTTGATGGGTAAGATCACAGAAGCCCAGAAGACTGACAAGGAGATTGCCGAGATAAAGGAAGGAATGAGTAAAGGAAAGGCTAAAGGATTTGGTGAGGATGAGCATGATACTTTATGGTTTGAGGATCGCGTATATGTGCCTAATGACCCCGAGATCAGGAAGTTGATTCTGCAGGAGGCACATGATTTGCCGTATTTGATTCACCCCGGGAACACTAAGATGTATCTGGATTTGAAGGAAAGTTTCTAGTGGACAGGAATGAAGAAGGATATTGCGGAGTACGTAGCAGTATGTGATGTATGTCAGAGAGTGAAGGCAGAACATGAGATGCCAGCAAGATTGCTACAGCCATTGCCGACACCCGAATGGAAGTGGGACAAGCTTGGCATGGATTTTATCACTCGATTACCCAGGACTCGTTCAGGCTATGACTCTATCTGGGTTGTAGTTGATCGGTTGACGAACGTAGATCATTTCATCCCAGTGAGGACCACCTATACGAGTGCTAAGTTGGCGAAGATATACATGACCAGGATCGTATGTCTGCATGGAGTTCCGAGGACCATTGTATCAGATAGAGGAACCCAGTTTACCTCAAAGTTCTGGAATTAGTTGCATGAGACTTTGGGTACTAGGCTAGAGTTCAGTACAACCTTCCATCCACACACAGATGGACAAACCGAGAGAGTCAATCAGATTCTGGAGGACATGTTGAGAGCTTGTGCGCTAGATTATGGATCTAGTTGGGACGACAACTTGCCGTATGCAGAGTTCTCTTATAACAACAGTTATCAAGCCAGTTTGAAGATGGCCCCTTTCGAAGCTTTGTACGGAAGGAGGTGCAGGACACCGTTATTGTGGGATGAAGTTGGAGACCGTCAATTGTTTGGACCAGATTTAATCAAAGACGCTGAAGAGAAGGTTAAGTTGATTCACGACAGACTCAAGGTAGCCCAATCCAGGCAGAAGAGTTATGCGGATTCTAAAT
>NW_021230076.1:0-3556 GCF_002162155.2 Triticum dicoccoides | reverse complement strand
ATCCATTCCCGTCGCCGCCATTGCCCCCGCCCCGTTCTCCCCGATTCAGACCACATCATCCCACCATAGCTCACCGCCGGGCCTCCTCCTTCCCTCCTCGCAGATCCAGAGCACAAATCCAAACAGCACACCATTCGCCTGTTGGCTTCCCCCGTCCCTTCCCCTCATGTGCGCGACCTCGTCGTCATCGTCGGCTCGGAGATCTCGCCTTCCCGCCGGCAGCAGCCATGGACGCCGTCGACTCCATGGTGGACCCCCTCCGCGAGTTTGCCAAGGACAGCGTCCGCCTCGTCAAGCGTTGCCACAAGCCCGACCGCAAGGGTAAGGACCGCCACAAGCTCGCCCGCTCTCCTCGTCTCGGATCCGGTTTGTTTCCATCCAGATCTGACGCTGATTTGGCGCGCAGAGTTCACCAAGGTGGCGGCGCGGACGACGATCGGGTTCGTCGTCATGGGGTTCGTCGGCTTCTTCGTCAAGCTCATCTTCATCCCCATCAACAACATCATCGTCGGCTCCGGCTAGGTATGCCCGCGTCTCCTCCAATCCCGTCTCCCTCCTGCTTGCACGGTTTAGTTGGACTTGGGTCCTGTTTCGCGGTGTGATCTGTTGGATCTGCTGTGCGTGCGCCTGCCACCGTGGACTTTGCGGCTGCGGCCGTGCGGAATTGGGTGCTGTGGGCTTCGGTACTTGGAACATGTTGAATTTTAGCACATCATCTTAGGACAGTCCTGCGATCTGAGCAATATTAGTAAGTTACTAGAGTAGATTTTAGTAGATCCTTTTGTCCTCCAAATAAACCTGCCAATTTCCTAGTTTGATAGGAGAATTCGGATGAGTTAAGGGTAATCAGCTGTGGAGAATTGGGGGTTGACTGTTGACTTCAAGTTTGTTTCACCGTGTAATTTGTTTGACAAGTGCGACCAAGACAAATTGGAATTCTGAATGAATTATTTATCACAAGTAATCGGTTGTTTTTACTTTATGAGTTATGTTTTGATTTGATAGTACTATCCTGAAATTCAATCACCTTTGGTCTGAATATTGGTCTCGGCAACTCGAAACAGTAGCTGTTTTGAGGAACTAGCTGTAATGATCATTGCAATTTCTTGCTCAGAAATCTCGACTATGATAATGTGAATTCAGATGATGCAACTTTAGTTTGTAACAACCTGATCCATCTCGGATGACTGTACTTGATTCCTTCATATACTTACTGTTTTCTGTACTTGGCTGATGTGCGCATCCTTGATCTTTTTCTTGATGGTTATTTGGGAATCATGATTGTGTTCTAGATAAATGGCATATTGAAACCTTCTGAATGTATAGCATATTAATTTGGAGCAGAAAAACATGGGCTGGCTGTGCCATTTTCCCTTTTTACCTATGGCATTACCTCATTTTTGCGCTTATTTTCTCATTTGTGAACTTCCTGTTCTCATGTGAATATAAGAAGTGTGCTGATGGCCCCTTCCGTTTCACCACAGGCTGGAGAACTACATGATGCGGGGATAGTTCGGTGCCGGCAGTTGAGCCTGCGGTGTGTTGAATTAGGCGCCAAAAGTTTGTTCTGGAGTTGTTGTTAAAGACCTGTTTTGTGAGAAATTGTCACCAGCTTAATCTTCGTAATGAGTATAGATCTTAAAGTAGCGTCTCCTCCGATCCCGTCTCCCTCTTGCTTGCACGGTTTAGTTAGACTTGGTTCCTGTTGTCTCGTGCTGTGATCTGTTGGATCTGCGGTGTGCGCGCTTGCCCCCGGGGATTTTGCGGCTGCAGGCCTGCGAAATTGAGTTCCGTTGACATTCGGCTTTTGAATATGTTGGGTTTTAGCACATCTTCTTAGGAAATTCGTGCTCTGAGCAATATTTAGTATATAAGTTAGATTTTAGTAGATCCTGCTAATTTCCTAGTTTGTTAGGAGAATTGGGATGAATTCAGGGTAGTCAGCTGTGGGGAACTGGGGGTTGACTCTTGACTTTTAAGTTCGTTTCAGTGTAATTTATCTGACAAGTGCGACCAGACAAATTGACATTCTGAATGGATTGTTTGTCACAAGTAATAAGTTGTTTTTACTTCACGCATGGCCAGCTTAATATAGCAGTGTCGCGTGTGACCTCAAAAAGGCTTTGAAAATCCTGATTGAAAATGAAGATGGTACTACTGATTCTCAGACCAGGAACATTGTGTTTCCTGAGCTCTTCCAATCCATTTCTTAGAATCCATGCTGGTGGTGTCTTCTACAATATGTGCATTATTCTATTTACCATGTTAGCTATGGCCGACCAGTCTGTTCTATCTGTTTCATGTGGTCGTCCGATATGTGTGGTGCCAACTGCCATTTCTTTGCTAGCTGATGTCAATAGTCTTTTGGTTCATACAGCTTGGCGCCATCGCCGTGCCCTGCGTCAACGTCACGATCAGCTTCACGGATCGCCTTCTTCACGGTACGCACGCACACATTTCTGAAATCCACAGTCAACAGTTTGGTGTACGCGCTGACTACTGAATCATGAGACATGCGTGTGGTTGTGCTTGTACAAAGGTTGGTCAAAGAGGGCTGCAGTTCATGCTGTTCCTGCTGTCCCTGTTCGTGTTCCTCTTCGGTACCTCCTAGTTCATCTTCGACCTCATCCTGGTGAGATTTCCATCCAACCCTCCCCGTCCCCATGGTGCTCTTTCTAGTTAGTACTCGTCCGAGAGAGTTGCTTGGAGTAACTATACTCAAGATGCAGTCGCAGTAGAATTAGTTGCTTGGAGTATTTAACAAGACCGAACAAGATTTAACTTGTCAAGATTTAACAATATTTCTTAGTAAAGCTGAGTAGAGTATATATTCTGAACATGAAAGCATAAATATTCTCAGCATAAGTACATGATTAGGAGTATCATGCTTCTGAATATCTCCAAGCTGGATATTTCCATTAAACATGTTTCTGAATACCTCCCATATATATTTCCGTTAGTCTGCTTAGTGCATCATTAAGATTATAAGCATCATTTTCATTGAATCCTGGTTACATCATTAAAATTGGTATCCCTTCCTACCTCTCCTTTTGGATTCACATGATTTTGCCTCATGGATTGATGGATGTGTCTGTAATTGTAAAGTCTGGTCCTCATTTACTTTCTATAATTTATTGCATGCTTGATGAGGCTATGTCAAGTGTCTAAATTTTGAATGCATGCGCTAAGGCATTTTTGAGCACTTCGCGTTGATTGGGCATTTAGCTCCTGTAATGTTCTTGAAGTTCATTGTTATATACTTCTTGTTGTAGGATGGCAAGTTGTCGCAGCTGGAGCAAGTCTCACAAAAGAGAGCAATGAAGTACATTGTACTCTCCTGTTATATACTTCTTGTTGTAGGATGGCAAGTTGTAGGATGTGCCATAATTGTCTTATTGCATATTCCTTTTGTTCCTTCTATATTCCTGTGTAATGAAATGTATTCCTGAGATGATTTGTTATGTAAACCTGATGTGATGCGATGGATGATTTGAATTTCATATGGAGTTTTCCTGATTTGAATATGAAATAATTTTGGATGTACGTGTGTGTAACT
>NW_021230075.1:0-1217 GCF_002162155.2 Triticum dicoccoides | reverse complement strand
TCATCAAACAGTAATGCCGGTGGAGCGGGGGAGGGTGCGCGGGGTGCGGGGGGTCGGCGGCAGCGGTTGAGTAGGGGAGGGGTGCGGGGGGTCGGCGGCGGCGGTTGAGTAGGGGAATCGAGGGTGCAGGGGGTCGGCAGCGGTGGCCGGTGGACCGGGGGGTGCTCGGCGGCGAGGGGGACTGGATCTGGCGAGGTGGGATAGCGATCGAGATGGAGGGGGATCGAGATCGAGTGTCCATGAAATTTAAAAATATTCATGATAGTTCAAAAAGTGCCCATGAAATACAATCGAGAAATGAAGGCTACGATTTAAATACAATCGATCTTAGTTAGCTATCTGTTCACAATCTTCTTGCCCTTCTTTTTCGCAAATGGAGTTCTTCTGTGGAACGGACGTCCTTTAGGTAGGGTGGTCCTGCTTCTTCTTGTGGTGTATGCTGCTACTTCATCATTGTCGTCATGTTCGATCCTCGGGTCACCGTACTTGTCGAAGTCTTGCTCATTGGCTACTCCATCCATTCCGATGATCTTCCTTTTGCCTCTCCTCACGACAACACGACTGGGCTTTGACGGGTCGGTAATGAAGAAGCATTGGTCCACTTGGGAAGCCAGTACCCATGGCTCATTTTTCGCGGTGACGTTTGCGCCTGCGGTCTTGGATTTGGCTTCGGGTATAACCATGGTGGTGAAATACCGGTCTTCTTTTAGGACGCTCTTGGCCCATCTGACACGGAACATCGGGACCTTCTCTCCAGCGTAGCTCAGCTCCCAGATCTCCTTGATCCTTCCGTAGTATCTGTCCTTGTCGTTACCGGTGTAGGATTCCATCGTTACCCCAGAGTTCTGATAACCATCGCTCTTCATGTCCTTGGCCTCGGTGTAGAATGTGTAGCCGTTGATATCGTACGCCTCATAGGTCATCAGGTTGTGCTCGGCGCCCTGTGACAAGGCGAATATGAGTTGTTCTTCCGCGGAAGAATCCTCATGTAAAGGGTACGACAGAAGCTTCTGCTTGAACCAACGCGTGAAACATGAGTTGTGCTCTTTGAGTATATCTCCGTCCATCCTCTGTTGGCCTCGGTCATTGTACGTCTTCTTAATAAAGGTTTTGTGCTGTACCACCCAAGGATCGACCACGTCTATGTGTTGTAGCGCGACTAGGTTTGCTCTTTCAAAGTCGGCGAGTCGACCCTCGAAGTCGACATGCATTTCGCG
>NW_021230074.1:0-753 GCF_002162155.2 Triticum dicoccoides | reverse complement strand
CATGCTAAGCATGATCATGAAACCTCTGCTCCAATGTAAGAGCAAAATATCGAGGATTTAGTTTGGGAGGCCAGTTAATAGCCCCCGATAGTGTTCGGCGACAGTCGAGGTCAAGCCGGAAACACTTCGGCCAATGAATGGCCCGTCATTTAATATAGTCATCGGATCGCTGACCAGTTTACACCTATTGTGACAGTCAGTTTTCGGCTTTCTCCACTGAGGTGCTTGACCATGCGAGCTGGAAGCACAATCGCAGTGGTTCTCCCTTTGCACACCTAGCCGAACAAAGCGGAACGTAGGAGGCAAGCGCGGGAGCCGGGCAACCCAACTATTGACCGAAGACACAATTCGAAGCTGATGCATATATAGCAATATCCGAGAATGTTTTTGCCGAATCTCTAAAGGTGTCCGGCGTTGCACTGCGAGACTTGTGCTGAAAACACACAAATAGTTAAAAGTGCCATAAGCTTTGAAAACCAAAAAACGTCAGTAAAAACATGACGTCCGAACAAGATCAAGTGTTTGGTGCCGATCCAAAAATTGGACTTTAGAAAAAAGTGCTTCTGCCGTGCTTTAACTTTGCAACAACTAAGAAGAAAAACACTTAGTATGAAACGGCTCAAATAAATATAAGAGCCCCCAAGCGACTTGGGTAAAATTTGACTATAAAATGTAAGGTGACATGTAGAATTCCTTCTAGCCGGATTGTAGATCGTTTGTCATAGCGGACCTTTTCGCTTCAATCTCTGGACC
>NW_021230073.1:0-1432 GCF_002162155.2 Triticum dicoccoides | reverse complement strand
GCTAGCATTAGGGGGAAAGGCAAGCTCAACATGTTTGAATGATCCACGACAATATACTTTAACTGAGATGCGAGAAAACATAACCCATTACGTTGTCTTCCTTGTCCAACTTCAACTCTTTAGCATGTCATACATAATGAGTGCTCACCATTATAAAAGATGTCCATGATAGTATATCTATATGTGAAATCTCCCTTCCTTCAATATTCTTTCATGAATTGTTGAAATGACTAATACAATTCTTGCTAACCGTCAATAAATTTACAACCTCTACTTCTTAGATGTGAGGTCATTACTCCCCATGGGATAAGCAAAAGAGACATAAATAATTTCAGATTTATGACAATCAACTCATTCAACAATTTAATCATAGGATATAAGTGAAGCACATGAGTAAATGACAAACTACTCCAAAAAGATATAAGTGAAGATCAATGAGTAGCTAAATAATTATGTAACTATATGAAGACTCTCTCTCATTAAATAATTTCAGATCTTGGTATCTTAATCAAACATAAAGCAAAACAAAATAAAATTACATTGCAAGGATAGCACAACTCATGTGAAGAAGCAAAAACTTAGGCTCAACCGATACTAACCGATAGTTGTTGAAGAAGAAAGGTGGGATGCCTACCGGGGCATCCCCAAGCTTAGATGCTTGAGACTTCTTGAAATAATATCTTGGGGTGCCTTGGGCATCCCCAAGCTTGAGCTTTTGTGTCTCCTTAATTCCTCTCATATCATGGTTTCTTTTTATCAAAAGCTTCATTCACAACAAACTCAACAAGAACTCCTGAGATAGGTTAGTATAAACCAATGCAAAACTATCATTTTCTACTGTAACAAATCACTAACATTATTATTCAACATTGAATACTAAATGTCTCTGCATATTTAATACTCCTATCCTCAAATAGAATTATTAAACAAGCAAACATATGCAAACAATGCAACCATAACAGCAATCTGCCAAAAAAATACAGTCTGTAAAGAATGCAAGAGTATCAATACTTCACTGACTCCAAAAATTATGAACTAAAATTCCCACTGTAATAAATTTATCAGAGCTTAATATGCAAAAAGATTCAATGTTGCACCATTCTCTGAATTTTCTAGGGAATTTTTGCAACAGCGGTAAACTTTCTGTTTTCAAACAGCAACATGTATACTAGCAAAATAAGCATGATAAAGGCTATCCTTGACATTTTTATTGAACCTAAAGATGTAAAACATTATTCTAACTAACAGAAAGAAAAAAATAACAAAAGAAATTGACGCTCCAAGCAAAAAACAGATCATGTGGTGAATAAAAATATAGCTCCAAGTAAAGTTACCGATGAACGAAGACGAAAGAGGGGATGCCTTCCGGGGCATCCGCAAGCTTAGGCTCTTGGTTGTCCTTGAATATTACCTTGGGGTGCCTTGGTCATCC
>NW_021230072.1:0-799 GCF_002162155.2 Triticum dicoccoides | reverse complement strand
CACGTAAATGTTCCAAATGTTCTTCCAAAGATCTGCTATAAATCAATATGTCATCAAAGTAAACTACCACAAATCGTCCAATGAAAGCACGTAAAACTTCGTTCATTAATCTCATGAAAGTACTAGGTGCATTAGTTACCCAAAAGGCATGACTAACCACTCATATAATCCAAACTTAGTTTTAAATGCTGTTTTCCATTCATCTCCCAATTTCATACGAATTTGATGGTAGCCACTACGCAGATCAACTTTGGAGAATACTGTAGAGCCACTCAATTCATCAAGCATATCATCTAGCCTAGGAATAGGATGACGATAACGAATAGTAATATTATTAATGCCTCTACAATCAACACACATACGTGATGTACCATCCTTTTTCGGCACTAGAATAATAGGAACAGCACAAGGACTAAGGGATTCGCGTATATAACCTTTGTCGAGAAGCTCTTGTACTTGACGCATAATCTCCTTCGTCTCCTCTGGATTGGTACGGTATGGTGCACGGTTTGGCAGTGAAGCACCGGGAATTAAGTCAATATGATGCTCAATCCCTCGAATAGGCGGTAATCCCGGTGGCACGTCTTGTGGAAAAACGTCAGCGAACTCCTGCAAAATGTTAGTGACAGCAGGAGGCAAAGAGGAAGGCACGTCCTCGAATGAAAATAATGCCTCTTTGCACACAAAAGCATAGCAAACAGATTTGCTGAAATCTAGCTCATCAATATCAGATTTGGTGGCAAATAAACATGCACTTTTCAATTTAATTTCAGAAGCAACACTAGATGGTTTATTATTA
>NW_021230071.1:0-1007 GCF_002162155.2 Triticum dicoccoides | reverse complement strand
AATATTTTTATATTGCTAGATGGACTTTTCCAAAAGCTTATAAAATATTTCAGGGGTATTTGAAATTATATTCTAATTATATGAATATAATTCAAATTCAAATAGCTAGTGATTTAAATTCAAAGTCCCAAAAATAAATCCTTAAAAATGTTCAATATTTTGGTTGGGACCAGAACCCTTACCAAAAATTATCAAACATTTAAGAGGAGCACTTTGGAGCAATGAATGAGATTTCTAGGGTTTTTGCCCCTCTTTTATTTAGGGTTTTGAGGCTTCCAATATTCCTCAATTCAAGTTTCAAAAATATAGACATGATGCACACCTGAAGCTAGCCTAGAGCAATGCCAGAAGCTAGGGATGTGACAACTCACCCCCACTAAACAAGAATCTCGTCTCGAGATTCAAGTGTAGGGTAAGGTGAAGGGGAAACGCAAACTAGTATAATCTTCATGATCCAGTTGCACTTCAAATGGACTTTGATTCTTCCACCATCTTTGTCTTGTCGTCTTGCTCTGAGAAATCCTGTCAACATGACAGGGGGGGGGTGGGGAAGAAGGAGACTCTAGAAGGGTCGATCTCCTCGAAGATCGAGCAACTCAAGATTAACTTACGGAATGAGACATAGAACCATCTTTCGGGTTGAGACATGAGATACACATCAATAGGGGTGGAAGAAACGGATGACGAAGGTTCACTAGGTAGACAACAATTTCATACCTAAGAAGGTGGTAAACGATTGTCAACGTAGCGAGGAGTTGAGTTGCCATGATACCATAACGATACACCTTAGGGAAGGTGACTCGTAGAGATATCCCCTTAAGTGGCAAAAAGAATTACTTTTGATTCAGAGATCATTGAAACTCTTTAAACCAGCCTAAGGCAATTCTCGAGCGATCGTTTGGAGGGGGTCGGTAGAATGGCATACTCGGACTTGGATGATGTGGATTACCTTGTTGAAGACAACGTAATGGATGAATTTGCTTATCACCGGAAATGGAAGAGACCCA
>NW_021230070.1:0-2488 GCF_002162155.2 Triticum dicoccoides | reverse complement strand
GGGGGGGGGCTGCAGGATCCGGTCGAATGGCTTGCCAGCCGACTGATCTTGAGCACCGATCAACCGATTGACGTGTAGCGTCTGCAAATAGCATAATGCGTTTTTCTTGGTGATAAAAATGTGTTTTGTACTATACACATGATATGACAATTTATTCACAATATACATGAGAAACAAATACACAAATGCATGCTTTTCCAAAGTCTTGCTATATACATGAGATGACAATTTATTCATAAGTGCATAATATAAACAATAAAGGTTGTTGTCCGCGCATTTGAGCGTAACCACTGTGCTTTCTTCAAATATAATATGTGAGTTTTGTGTTTGATTCGATAGCGTCAGTTCAAATAGTCGATTCAATGTTGCAACATTGAAATAGCTAGCATCAACACAAGTGAATAGCCAAGATTGGAGAGAACATGATGTTAACGTCAAATCTGCCTTCGTTTCCAAGACTGAAACAGAATGCAACCTGGCTCTTTACGAGCATAAGTAGGAAACCAGTTGTAACGTAACAAAATCAACGGAACTCAAAACGCGAGCCCAGACCCCTGGAGCTTCTCTCGGACGATGCGGTCTAACTTTCCCCCCATTTCCTGGCTCATGTGGTTCCTCCAGTCTCCAACTTTTCCTTTTCTAATAAACATAGAATTACCTACATAACATTTGTTTCCACGATCAATGCCACCCACCTGGTTAATTTGTAGGCTAGTAAGCATCTCAAAGCTGCACAATCTGACCACCTCTTGGGCAACACCAGAGCTCTCCTCCTCTTGAGACAGTGGGACGCCGAGGAACTTTGCTAGCCTCCGCACGACTTGCACCGGATCTGACTTGATCTCTTCGTACTTCAAAAAGAGAACATTGTTAGGCCTGGCTAGACTCTTCTCCCAGTACTCGAGGCAGTGGTCCCAGAAGGGACCGTTAGACGAGAAGCCCTCGCAGAACATGCTGAAAGCACTATCCATCGACAGGCTGGAGCCTTGGTTGATTCTGTTCTCGAAGTGCAACCTTGAGACCAGGGCATCCTTGGGATCCCGGCACACGTACACGACTCGGCAGCTCATGTCCAGTGGGAACAGCGACATCGGCATGTGTGTGGCGAGAAGCCTCCGGGAAGAAAGAGTCTCGATGTGTGCATGATGATCCGCGCCGCCGCCGCCCCCAACATGAGGGATCTCGATGAATGGCACAACTCGCTGAGGGTGGCTAGTGAGGAGGGGGTGGTCGTCGAAGCTGTAGCGAGAGCGGTTGACGATGGTGAAGGCAAGGGCCTTGAGCCAAGTCGTGCCGCACTTGGGCTGCGTGGCGAGGATGATGTCGTCGGCGCGGGGTTCGAAGGCGTCCTGGGCCAGCAGGATCTGCTCCAGCGGCAGGCCTCTGAACCAGAAATTCTTGTACTGGATGAGTGGTTGCGACCACCCTTTTCTCTGAGGGAGTGTGGATATGAACTCATTGATGCTTTCTTTTGGATGCGACATCTTCTTGATGAGGTGAACTTTTGGTGGCGCTACTCTCACGGTCGCGCTCTCATGGATGTGGAACCCATGCCATGGTTGATGGGAGGAGGAGATGCAAAGCTTTGAGTTCATGGCTAGCTACTTGATTGATGTTACAATGTATGCTACTGGCCGATTGTGTGTGCCTGCAAATGAGGGGTCTTATTTATCCAGTGGAGGAAGCTGCAAGCCGGTTGGTGCGGCGATGAAACTCTACCTTGCATTTTAGTTTGTTTATATTTTTCGTTTAAGAAAATGTAAATCTGATCGAGATATTGTATTCTATGGAGCGGCCAGGCTTGCGTAGTGCTGAACTGCTGATAATTTGGAGGATCATAGCGAATCGATTAACTTGTGGCCCCACGTGGGTGCGTCCTCACATCCATGCATGCTGAATCATGCTCCGGTACTCTCACCCATGCAAACTTCATCGACATCAGGTGTGCAGTGTCGCAATGCTATTATGTGCTATCATATGCATAAAAAATACGAATCTGATCAAGATCTTGTAATCTGTGCTGATAATTTAGAGGATCTTACCGGATCCACTTATTCTTCGCCCCACGTGTGTTGTCTTTGATCAGATCCATGCATACCTCCCAAGCCCATTCAACCCAGGGAATACACAGCTATACAATGCAAATGGCCAGCATTTTTTGTTTGTTTGGAAAAGGAGGTTAAGACCACCGGCCTCTGCATCATTTGATGCATACGGCCATCTTTATTTATTGTTCAACATATGTCTAACAAGAACATACATCAAGCCACCTGAAGCCACCACACACACCTACAAAACTCGTTAATGTGGAGTCCTCTCACTCCTCATATCTAAACCGGTGTCGTCGCCGATCCATTTACATAATGTATCGGAACCCACAGTCGGTGCAACAGACCTAAAGCGTACATCACATGCACATGTTTTAGATGCCGCAATCATCATCGAACCACAGACCCATCTTCAGAAGAAAGATCTGCACCATCCTTGC
>NW_021230069.1:0-4446 GCF_002162155.2 Triticum dicoccoides | reverse complement strand
TCAAATTGCATATAAATCAAATACTACCACATATAATTCCTCCCAAATTACTAAAACCCACAATTAATCACTATATAAACCAATGCACTAGCTAATCTAGCAATGAGAGATGAAAGGACAAAGTTGCTAACCTTGGTGATCATTTGAATGGATGAGGGCCTGCAAATCTTGACAAATTTGGGGCAAATTTTGTGATGAACTCGAGAGGAAGAAGGGAAGAACAAAAGAGAGGGAGAGGGGAAAGGGGGAAGAACAGAGTGCGGGTGGACGAAGGATTTATATAGGACGACCTTTAGTACCGGTTCGTGCCACGAACCGGTACTAAAGGTGCTGGAAGGGCCCCACTCTAACAACATCCTGCCAGCACTCTCATTAGTACTGGTTCGTGGCACGAACCGGTGCTAAAGGTTTGCCACGAACCGGTACTAAAGAGCTCCTCCCGGCTAGCCATTGGAACCGGCACTAATGGACACATTAGTGCCGGTTCTGTTACAAACCGGGACTAATGTGTCTCACATTTGACCCGTTTTCTACTAGTGATAACCAGCTACCGCACACATTACGAGGTGGTTCCTTTGGCACGTATTGTCCAAGCAGAGATTGTGTCCCTCTAATCGTGGGATCCCCATCAATACGGGTATGGGCAACCCAACCGTGCCATCAAACGCGGTGAGTGGGGAATGAGCAGGTTTTATTAGGCAAGAGGGGAGGCGCAAAGTTTCGTCGCCTTTATAAAGAGGAAAAGCCCCCTCCTTTCCATCCACGCCTTTCTCCTTCTGCTAGTCCCTTTCCTTTCGCTCGAGCCCTAGCGCCCAAGCATTCATCCTCCCACCAACAAAGGTTCTCCGAAAATGTCCGGATCTGGAGTAGGAGGCAAGTGGATGGCCTCCTCCGTCCAGGAGAAGGATATTAAAAAACTGTGGGCGGCCGGGTATCTGGCCAAGAAAATCGGCCACCGTCTTCCGACGGCGGGACAGATTGTCCCTACTCCGGAGCCCCACGAGAGGGTTGTTTTCCTCCCCCATTTTGTCCGCGGGCTTGGGTTTCCCCTTCACCCTTTTGTTCGTGGCATCATGTATAATTACAGGATTGATTTTCAAGATCTATCCCCCAATTCCTTCCTCAACATCTCGATGTTTATCGTCGTGTGCGAGGCCTTTCTCCGCATTTCGCCGCACTTCGGACTGTGGCTGAAGATCTTCAATGTGAAGCCCAAGGTGGTGAATGGCGAACACGCCGAGTGCGGAGGCGCCATGGTGAGCAGGATGCCCAAGGTCACATGGCCGACGGGTACTTTCAACGATTCTGTCAAGGAGTGGTAGCAGCAGTGGTTCTACATCACTGAGCCGCGCGGCAAAAAATGGGCCGCTCCTCCTGAGTTTTGATCTAGAGCCCCTTTGTGGCTTACGTCCTGGCCCAAGAAGGGCGTGAACTGGTCGTCATCCGACGAACTGTCAGTGATCCAGGTGCGTGTCAAAGGCATGGAAGACAGGGCCATCAGGCTTGTTGACATAGTCCAGGTGATGCTAGTCCGCCTGATCCTTCCTTGTCAGCACAGAAGCTATGATTTATAGGAGTATGACCCGGCCGAGAACCAGACGCTGCGGGAGCTTTTTGACTCCTCGCACAAGGACATCTACAAGGTGCTCTTCAAGTCCGGCAAACCGTGGCTGGACTCCGCCGCGGACCGCGGGTACCAACTGTCCCACCCCGCAAGTCCGGTAAGTCATGATTATATCTCGACCATCTGCATGTCTCGAGGGAGATGTTTTTTAATGTGCTTTTTCATGATCACCTCAGGGATGGACGAAGAAGGCGGGGCAGATTCATTGTCCGGCCCCGTTGCCGGAAGAACCGGCCGGACCACTTCTGACGAAGATGCTGGTCCCATCGCCTTATGAGGCTCCGAAGAAAGAGGCCAACAAAAAGGCCAAGGAGACCCGGAGCAGCCTCCGTCGTCGCGGTGCCTCAGACACGAAGTCCGAAGACTCCAGTGACCATCCCTCCTCCGAAGAGAGCGAGGAGGAGGAAGAGGTCGAGGAGGAGGAAGAGGACGAGGAGGAGGAAGAGTACGAGTCCCCTACGAGGGGGAGGAAGAAAAGGACAGGCTCCTCATCCTTAAGGCAGATTCCCCTAAGAGGGGAAGAACACTCATCCCCAAGGCATCCACCACAGCTACCAACAGCAGCCCGGAGTGGGATCCCAGGGCCCAGCCCGAGGTAAACTCGTAAGTGCATGAAATCCGAACATGTCCATGCATCCGGAATTACTAGAGTGTAATATTTCGATTTGCACTGTGCTTTTTACAGTCCAACGAGGTCTCCTGCCAAACAGTCCTCATCGGAGGATTCATTGAGTTCCGATGCCTTGGAGAGTGAGACTCCTCCAAGGGCCCCTTCCCCAAAGCCTGGTTGTGACATCGAGGTGTCATCCCAAAAGGACCTGAGCCAGGGGGGTGTACCTCGGGAGCCGGATACGCAGGAGCGGCGGTTCCCGTGAACGTCGACGGCAGGGGTGATCTTGGATTCAGCCCACGGCCGGACACAGTACCGGAGACCGTTGAGGCTCCGGGGTCAGGCAGGCAGCCTATCTTAACTGGAGGGGGCGATACTGCTCCACCTGCGACCTCTGTCCAACCAAAGGTGCGGGGCGGCCTATTGACAACAATGAAGAGCGCTTCCATCATTGATGAACATCGCGCCCTTATGGGCGTGGTGATAGAAAAGATTCAGGCCGCTGAGAACGGACTGAAAGAATCATGCGTCAGCCTTATAGAAGGCTTGGAGGTATGTTTAGAAGACTATCATAGTATAGATAGTAGCCCCTGATAAACTGTTCGGAGAGGACAGGAACCGAACAGGGGATCAAATTTTCGTCCACAGGAGACTCAACTAATGACACATATCTATTTCTTTATGAATAAGGCATCTACATTGACTGCCTCCTCTCATACTGCGGAGGTGTCCGGACTCAAATGGTGTCTGGAGCGGGCCGAAGAGGAACTCGGCCGAGTGAAGAAGCAGCTGGAGGATAAACAAGGTATGTTGAAACTTATAGTAAATTTTAGCACAAGTAGGTAGTTGTGTCTAACTTTAAAGCATTTATAACACGCACTCTAGGGGAAAATGCCAAAATTGAGGCGCTCAAGAAGGCTGTTGCCTTGGCCGAAAAGAAGGCAGCCGCGGAGCAGGCTCTCCGCGAGAAGCACGAGGCCAGGGTCGTGGAAGCTGAACGAGAGCTTCAGGAGGCCGTGAATAAGAGCGAGACTTTGGAGCAGAGTCTATTATTGAAAGAATCCGAACTCATCCAAGCTCTCCAGACCGCAAATGATGCTCGGGATGAAGCCCAGACTGCTCTGAAGGATATTCAGGAGGCGCGGCCGATTGCGGCTGGTAAGGGTTTTTCTTATTCAAAGCGATTTGTATGCGATCGGAGGGAAGATTCATGGTGACCCATTGAATCCTGATTTTTCCAGGGGCATTTGCGGATCTGCCGCACAGCATATCTGATGCTGCCCAATTCTGCCGAGCTGAGGAGAAGGAAACTATAGAGAAGCTCTTCTGGTCGCAGTATTTGGCGCCGAATTATCCGGTGCCGTTTGTTGACCAGCTGAAGCAGCTGATCGAACTGCATCAGGCGCCCGAACAAGCCATGAAGGATTTGGTTATCCGGCTATGGCCTGCCGTGCCCATTCCGAGCAGCTTCTTTGGGCTCATGAAGCGAATTGTGAGTGCCCGTCCTCGGCTGGACGTGATTAAGCGGTCAGTTTGCATAGAAGGTGCATGAATGGCATTTGCCCATGCGAAAGTGCACTGGGGGAACCTTGATGCTGAGAAGCTGATGATCGAGGGGCCGCCGGAGGGGAAGGAGCACCGCAAGCTGAACTATATTATGATGGTGTCCTAAAGGGGGGCCGCCTTGTGGCAGAGTAGTGTGCGAAAGACATTATTTTTCCCTAAAGGCCGTTGTGCTGTCCTTTGTAAGGCGGAACAAAGTCACTTTTATGTATGTGCCTATTATGTTTAAATTTTATTCCTGCGCGGCCGTTTTATATGTTAATCTTGAGAGTTGGCCAGTCGTCGGCTTTTGTCCCCATGTAGGAACTACGAGGGTGTTCGGGGTACACCTGAACACTCTTTATCCCATTTCTTGGGTCCATGAAGGAGGTGTTCAGCACAGCGAACCAGGCAATCAGACTATAGGGATTTATTACTCTCACTTAGCCATAGGAATTCGAGTATGGGAGGCGCAGCCCCTGGTGTTCGGAAGACCACACGAGGGGCTCTAATAGCGCCTGATCGATAGATCGATCCTTCGCACTCTGCATTGTATTATGGCATTATGTGGAAGAAATCCTTAAAGATTTTACAACCTCGCGAACAGCTGACCAGCTCTCGCCTTGTCATGATAGTCAGTTTTCGGCTTTCTCTGCTGAGGTGTTCATCC
>NW_021230068.1:0-2479 GCF_002162155.2 Triticum dicoccoides | reverse complement strand
AAGATCTTCTCGGAAGTATTACCAGGTTGTCACCTGACCGCTATGTTGAGCTCGTGATCAAGTTGGTTTCTTGTGAACCACCTTCTCTCCAAGAATCGGTGTTAGATATCCCTGAGCTAGTTGGTTAAGCTAAACGACAACTTGGAGGGTTGGAAGATAAAAGCTTGCCTGACTTAGTTCGTTCCAAAGGGATATTCTTGTGTAGTGTGTGTTGAACAAAGATGATATCTTCATCGATTGGTCCCTGTGATCAGTTGCTGGACCTATTGTCTTATCAATCCTTTGATTTGAGTGTGGGCTATCGTCAAATCAAGTCAGAACCAACGATGTTCGTAATGTTGTCTTCCTCGTGGTTGATCCCTCGAGCATACACCATTATATCTTTTGGTTCTGACCAATGCTATCACCGTGTTCACACGATGGTGGAAGTCCAGTGATATGGAAATTCCGATGAGTTGTTGTTGAGTCCATTGACAACATCCTTATCTCCTCCATGATGTTGTTGAACATTAAGTTAGTGTTGGAAACTTTTGAAAGCATTCTCTTCATGCTAGCTCATGAAGTACTTGTTTGATGAAAGGAGTGACTTCCTTTGATTCACGTGCATTTTGATGTAAGTTGCCGTCGTGAATTCGAGAAAGTTTGTTTTTGCTCCTTTGGAATCATCCCAAGTAGGTCATGCACGTGCGAAGAATTCTGTGGTCTGTTAGACTGATCATCTTCATTCCATATGTATATCCTAGCACACCAAGCCACTGATTGATTTGTTCAAGGAGAAGAAGTTCCTTCTTAAGAGTATACCTTATGCAAGGATTTTGATATCCTCGTTGATGGTTCCCCACCTGAACTCGATAGTGTTTTATTATAAGACTACCACATGGTCATGCTTGTCTGGGACAACGTGTTCACATGGTTGTAGCAGAACCAGCTCATGCTTTGGAGCTTACTATCGTAGTTCATTTCCCGAGAATCTCGCAACGTCATCTCGTCGATTTGTGTTGCAAACTTTCGTTTTCCTTCCTAGACTCGATGGGTCTGGAATATTCTGACACCAACCAGATCTGAATCTCAGGCAGATATGATGGTTGGAACATTTCCCAAGAACTATAATATTGGTTCCTCGATAACTGGTAAGGTGGATGTCGTGGCCAACACACCCCGCCAGGAGACCTATTATTGTAGTATCTCGATTGGAGAAGTTGGCCACCTCCCCATAAGGATTTCGTAGGATTTACCTCCGTAACTGTTCCTTATGGATTCTATTGCTCCCGAAGTCCGACCTTTACTTGATGTTCTAGTTAGCAAACCATATCTATGAATGGGTTACACTAGCACGTTAAGGAGAACATTAGAAGCGGAGTGCTAAATGTCTCTCGGTCGATCATCCAGATTTTGTTTCCTTGGCCTCGCTAGGGTGAAATCTGAGTTGATGTTATCTTCCTATGCATCTGCCTCGTCCATCGTTGTTCATCATGGTGGTATGTTGTGTTGCCAGGATCCTTGACACGGATGTTGGTAAAACCTTGATGAATATGGAAATGCTCAAGTTCTTGAGAGCACGCACAAGCGCTAGGTGTTATCATCGGCACTAACTGGGTTTGCTCTCAGTTTCCTCGGCAATGCTATGATCCTTTCAAACAGTGAATTCACTCTCTGTTGTTGGGTTCCTCCCCAGTTACCAGAATCATTCCCAGCATTTGCATTTTGTTCCTAGCTTGCACCGCCAATGTGCCATTCTACCACGGGTCTCTTCCATCTCCGATGATAAGCAAATTCATCCATTACGTTGTCTTCAACAAGGTAATCCACATCATCCAAGTCCGAGTATGCCATTCTACCGACCCCCGCCAATCGATTGCTGTGATTTGCCTTAGGCTGATATAGAGAGTCTCAAGATCTCTATATCAAAGGTAATTCTTTTTGCCACTTAAGATAATAATCTACTAATCACCCTTCTCCAGGATGTTTCGTTGTGGTATCATGGCAATTCAACTCCTTGCTACGTTGACAACCGATCGCCACATTCTTAAGTCTGGAATTGTTATCTACCTAGTGAACCTCATCATCTGCTCCACACCATTTCCTCAGATGTATGCTTCGTGTCTCAGCTCGAGAGATGTGACAATGTCTCATCCCATGAGTTGATCCTGAGTTGTTCGGTCTTCGAGAAGATCGATCCTTCTAGAGTTCTCCTTTCCTCTTCATGTCATGTTGGCAGGATTTCTCAGAGCAAGACGACAAGACAAAGATGGTGATCGAATCAACGTTCATTTGAAGTGCAACCTGGATCGTGAAGATTGTACTAGTTTGCGTTTTCCCTTCGTCTTACCCTACCCTTGAATCTCGGGTCGAGATTCTTGTTTAGTGGGGGTGAGTTGTCACATCCCTAGCTTCTGGTGCTGCCTGGTGTGTGCATCATGTTTAAATTCTGAAATTTGAACTGAGGAATTTTGGAAGCCTCAAAAACTTAAATAAAAGA
>NW_021230067.1:0-684 GCF_002162155.2 Triticum dicoccoides | reverse complement strand
GGAGGTGGATCCTCGGTAGTGTATTGAAGTGGTGAGTAGTGGACTCGTGTGCGCAAAACCATTTCAAGTTGGAGTATCGTAGGATAGTCTAGCCAAGAGTCAAAGCTGGCTTGCTGCAATAACTCCACCAACCCTTCTTGACAACATGCATGTATGTAGGATCTGATGTAAGTCTTGCTGAGTACCTTTGTACTCATGTTGCTATGATCTACATTTTTACAGAGGACGCTGCAACCCCTTCTGATGGGTTCTATGTAGACGTTGACATCAACGAGTAGGTTAAGGACCCAGGTGGTGACCCTGAGCTTGTGAAGGACCTTGTAGTATAGCTAGGCTTCCCAAGCCTCTTTTATTTTACTAGTTGTCTGTACTCAGACAAGTTACTTCCGCTGCTGGTTTGTATGACTGTATGACTTGTATGTTGGGTCGTGAGACCCGTACCTTTGTGTATGTTATGTATGGCTCCCTGAGCCTTAAATAAAGTACTTGTGTCGTAGAGTCATGTTGTGATGCTTCGTTGTATTTGCACATATCGAGCATATTGTGTGTATGATTGAAATGCTTGGTATGTGTGGGATCTGACTATCTAGTTGTTTATCTTTAGTAGCCTCTCTTACCGGGAAATGTCTCCTAGTGTTACCGCTGAGCCATGGTAGCTTGCTACTGCTCTGGAACACTTAGGCT
>NW_021230066.1:0-1556 GCF_002162155.2 Triticum dicoccoides | reverse complement strand
GCAAATCTGTTTGCTATGCTTTTGTGTGCAAAGAGGCATTATTTTCATTCGAGGGCGTGCCTTCCTCTTTGCCTCCTGCTGTCACTAACATTTTGCAGGAGTTCGCTGACGTCTTTCCACAAGACGTGCCACCGGGATTACCGCCTATTCGAGGGATTGAGCATCAGATTGACTTAATTCCCGGTGCTTCACTGCCAAACCGTGCACCATACCGTACCAATCCAGAGGAGACGAAGGAGATTATGCGTCAAGTACAAGAGCTTCTCGACAAAGGTTATATACGCGAATCCCTTAGTCCTTGTGCTGTTCCTATTATTCTAGTGCCGAAAAAGGATGGTACATCACGTATGTGTGTTGATTGTAGAGGCATTAATAATATTACTATTCGTTATCGTCATCCTATTCCTAGGCTAGATGATATGCTTGATGAATTGAGTGGCTCTACAATATTCTCCAAAGTTGATTTGCGTAGTAGCTACCATCAAATTCGTATGAAATTGGGAGATGAATGGAAAACAACATTTAAAACTAAGTTTGGATTATATGAGTGGTTAGTCATGCCTTTTGGGTTAACTAATGCACCTAGTACTTTCATGAGATTAATGAACGAAGTTTTACGTGCTTTCATTGGATGATTTGTGGTAGTTTACTTTGATGACATATTGATTTATAGCAGATCTTTGGAAGAACATTTGGAACATTTACGTGCTGTTTTTATTGCTTTACGTGATGCACGTTTGTTTGGTAACCTTGGGAAGTGCACCTTTTGCACCGACCGAGTATCTTTTCTTGGCTATGTTGTTACTCCACAGGGAATTGAAGTTGATAAAGCCAAGATTGAAGCTATTGAGAGTTGGCCGCAGCTCAAAACGGTCACACACGTGAGGAGTTTTCTTGGCCTCGCTGGATTCTATAGGCGTTTTGTGAGAGATTTCAGCACCATTGCTGCACCTCTCAATGAGCTTAAAAAGAAAGATGTGCCTTTTCTTTGGGGTACCGCACAGGAAGAAGCCTTCTCGGTATTGAAAGATAAGTTGACACATGCTCCTTTACTCCAACTTCCTGATTTTAATAAGACTTTTGAGCTTAAATGTGATGCTAGTGGAATTGGATTAGGACGTGTGTTATTACAAGATGGCAAACCTGTTGCATACTTTTCTGAAAAATTGAGTGGGCCTAGTCTGAATTATTCTACTTATGATAAAGAATTATATGCTCTTGTTCGGACTTTAGAAACATGGCAACATTATTTATGGCCCAAAGAATTTGTTATACATTCTGATCATGAATCTTTGAAACATATTAAAAGTCAAGCTAAACTGAATCGTAGACATGCTAAATGGGTTGAATTCATTGAGACTTTCCCTTATGTCATTAAACACAAGAAGGGAAAAGAAAATGTTATTGCTGATGCATTGTCTCGTCGCTATACTATGCTTTCACAACTTGACTTCAAAATATTTGGTTTGGAGACCATCAAAGATCAATATGTGCATGATGCTGATTTTAAAGATGTAATGCAGAATTGCAAAGAAGGAAGAATGTGGAACAAGTTT